>NW_017306575.1:13491-26528 GCF_000935625.1 Nanorana parkeri
GCTGGCTTTGATCTACAAGCAATTGAGCGCTCACATGTGAGCAGCCACAATTTAAAAGATCAGGATTTTGGATGTTTAGTGTTGTCACAGGGAAACGCAACAAAATGCTCAGGTTTGAATGGCTAATGATCATAAAACCCCCTTCCTTTTTAACACAACCCTTAACATGTGTATCGTTCCCTATGACTTTACCACGTATGGTCAGCGGTAGAGGAAAATTTCAAATTTGCATGCATGTGCTGCTCCTCTTACCGGCAGCCCGAAGTGCTGCCAACAGGATACTTTGCAGTCCCCCGGCCTGCTTCTGGGACATCAGATCAGCAGATTACATGCTATGGCCAGCCCCGAGCCACCTGCTGCTTCTCCTCCACCTCCTGTACAAAGCCAGCCGGATCGCATTTCACTGGGCCCTCCACCGGGCAGCTCTATAATTAGGCAGCCACTCTTAGGGCTTTTCGGCCGCCTAGTTTAACACATTAGGCAGCTGCTGCTGCCTGATTATGTGCCGCCCAGCCTCACCCCACCAGGCAAGTGCCCAGTATGCCCAAAGGCAAGTCCGGCCCTGTCCGCCTCATTGATTTGGGGTGGCGTCTTTTGCCGCCCTCCTGGAAAGTGCTGCTCTAGGCAAATGCCTAGTTTGCCTTGCGGTAGATACACCCCTGCTTGGAAGCATATGACTACGGCATAAGATCAGTATATTTGGGAGGGTGAAGTTCCTCTTTATGAAGCATTTTTATTATTGCACAGTGGTGCAGTACAGGGCAGTTCACCTCCCACCGCATGAGATCCCATAGCAAATAATGGGGGGAATGTATCAAAACTGGAGCAGAAACAATCTGGAGCAGTTGCCCATAGTAACCAATCAGCTTTTTTGTTCAGTTAGTTCAGTTAAGCTTTGAAAATGAAAGAGAAAAGCTGATTGGTTAATATGGTAAACTGCCTCAGATTGTGTCTGCTCCAGTTTTAATACATTCCCCCATGTGTGTGCACCGCCGAGCAGTGTGAAGGTGCGCTGCAATGTGTTTTTATAATGTACAGGCCACAAAGAAAAGAAAGAAGTGGCCCCATGGGTTTGTCACCTCTGGCGGGTCTGGGAAGATATCTGCCCTTCTCTGAACTCCCTGGTTGTGGTGGGCAGTGGAGCTCTGGCAAACTGTTTCCAGGAGAGCGTTGGAGCGAGTCAGGGTGTAGCTTGCCATGCGCTGTTTGTGTCTATGAGCGCACACAGCTTGGCATGGGTCACAGACGTGAACTCACATGCATGGGTGTCTCCTCAGCAGCCCTCTAGCTGAAAGAGACACCCACAAACAGGCAGAGGGGCTAGCGGTTTGGGGACCAGCTGCAAGAAAAACACCTTTAACAAGAAGAATGTTTGAATAACGTAAATTTATTCAGGTCTAGTTTTAACAAATTTTAATCTCAACCCATTAAAGAGGCCGCGGTCTTCAGTTCAATCTGAGTCTATTAGACATTTCCAATACAAATAAAGACTTTAACCACAAAGAGAAGACAACAAAAGAAAAAGAAGAGACTGCCCCAATTGGGACTCGATACACATCGGTATCCATATAGACCACAGCAATCATGAGTTAGAGCAAAGGTTACATAATTAACGATGCAGACCATCCAAGCTGATAAAATAATCTGTAATGAATATGCATTCCAGGCCACCATACATCTCAAGAGTCTCAAGGATAAGGTCAAAAGGCATTTTAAGTGAATTCCCTTCAGGGCCACAGCCTTTAAATGACCAATGCTTTGATTTGTTGTTTTTTTTATTTACTTATATTTATTTACTTTATATGTGGGTTGAGGGTGATTTATGGGGCATACAATCCCATGCAGTGCTCTGGTTTTTTTTTTTCTTTTACCTCTATGTAAATTCTATGCGTTTCAGTGCACTGTAATAAAATGATGTCTGCATGATTTTATCACAAAACGCACTATTGTAGTGCTTTGCTGTGAACAGGTCCATACAGAGCAAGGCTCTTTGCTGCGTGTGAACCAGCCATACAGAAAACCAGGGCGACAAGTTTCTCTACTTAGTCACACAGGTTTGGGTAGGCCTCTGTGGAGATTCTAGTTCTTTCAGTGATATACAACTTAACTGGTTTTTATTGTTCTACTCCTTTTCCTCATGTCAGTCACTCCCTCTATGGAGACACCTGTGCTGTAAGGGAGGAGCCCGGTGTGTGGTAAGACTCATGGTGCCAGCACTGTAACACAGTATCTGTCCCGAGTCCCCAGCCAAAGGCACAATGGCAGCCAGCATTGAGGTTCCTGCGTCCCGCACAGCAAGGCTACTGTCAGCCCTCTTCTATGGACTCACTTCCTTCCTCATTGTCCTGGTTAACAAGTCTGTGCTCACTGCCTACAGGTAGGAGGGGGAGGCTGGGTGTCTGTATGAAGGCTGCTAGTTGTCTGGATTAATAAGTAAAGGGAGCGTAGGAAATATGCAGACATGGCTGCAGTGCTACAGTTTGTTTTAAAAAAAAACAGGTTGTTGGAAAAATCTGATCTCCTGCACGAAAACTGGTTAAACTTGTCCGCATATCCCAGAGCACTCCCCCCAAATATATTGTCTGTGACTGTGTGTCGCTAACCATGTCAATGGGGCACAGCAATAGCACAGCGCAAAATAATGTTTGCATGTATATTTGTGTGCTTTGCTAAATGGCAAAGACGGTAATTCATCAACACTGGAGCAGAAGGCATTTGGAGCAGCTGTGCATTGCAACCAATCAGCTTTTCTCTTTCTTTTTCAACGTTAAATCTTAAAAATGTGTTCAAGTACCTTTTAACTATTAACAAAAATGTATCTTATTTGTGTATCACTCAGCTGTAGATCCTCAAATCATCTCTGAATTGGTGCTGACAATGTCCTACCTTCTGGAGGTTGGCTACTTTTGTTCCCCATTATCCCTGTGTGTGTTGTAAAGTAGTCACTGCTCCAAGCTCACTCTTTAAAATGCGTTGCTCAAGCTCTTAAAAATGCGTTCAAGTACCTTTTAACTATTAACAAAAATGTATCTTATTTGTGTATCACTCGGCTGTAGATCCTTAAATCATCTCTGAATTGGTGCCGACGCTGTCCTTCCTTCTGGAGGGTGGCTACTTTTGTTCCCCATGGTGCCTGTGTGTGTTGTAAAGTAGCCACCACTCCAAGCTTACTCCCATGATAGACCAAAACCCCAATACAAATTAGTAAACTAAACCTGAGATTGTAGTCCATCACAGGAGTTAGGTTGGAGCGGTGGGTACTTTACAACACATGGTCCCTGTGACCATGGGGAACAAAAGTAGCCACCCTCTGGAAGGAAGGACAGTGCCAGCAAAAATTCAGAGATGAAATTGAGGATCTACAGCTGAGTGATACACAAATAAATGTCAATGTAATTATTTTAGCAGCCTGCAAAGTGTTAAGTGGTGACAGGGTCACTTAAACATAGAACTTCAAGGAGACAGCAAAATATACAGGCAAAATACATATATGTTGACTGTTCCATGAGGGACACAAGTAGCCACCCTCCAGAAGGAAGGACCATGTCCCCGTGCCAATTCAGAGATGATTTGAGGATGCACAAGTAAAGTACAGTATTGTTAATAGTTAATGTACTTGAATCCATTGTTAAGATTTAACTTCTAAGTTTAGTGTCACTTTAACGGAACAAACTGAAGAGAGATAATTGGGTGCCATGGGCAACTGCTCCAGATTCTGTTTGCTTCAGTTTTGATCAATTCCCCCCATTATGTTTTAAAGGTTTTTAAATCTTCCCTCACTCTAGAACTTATCAAGACAGGAGCAGACAAAATCTGGAATAGTTACCCATAGTAACCAATCAGCTTCTCTCTTTATTTTGTACAGTTAAGTTTTGAAAATGAATAATAGAAGCTGACTGGTTCCCATGGGCAGCTGCTCCAAATTTTGTCTGCTTCTAGTTTGGTAAATTTCCCTTTTGTGCAGAATTCCCAACTTCCAGCTGGGGAGTGCACATACATGCTCTAGAAATGCTGGCAGCGGACTACATATCCCATGAGGCCTTGAGGTCGCCTTAAAAGTGTGCATGTCTGTGGTTTCATTACTTTTCTGTTGTGCTTTCCTCCCATGGGCTGTGCAAGGCTGAGAGATAGGTCAGCACTAGGGTTACCACCTGTCCCCGATTCACCTGGACAGTCCAGGTTTTGAGGCCAGCTGAAACCCAGACACAGTACATACAGGACTCAAAATCTGGGCTGTCCAGTTGAATCCGGGACAGGTGGCAACCCTAGTTGGCACGCTGCGGTGACTCAGTAGAGACACTGCTAATTATCACAGGACAGGAAGTGTTGTTAGGGAATATTAAAAGTGCTCCCAGCAATAGACACAAGTCAATTAAAGGAACATGCGGTAGTAATTGAAGGAGAATTATGAGGTGAGTGCTTTTCACTCAGCCTCATAATCTGAGCCGACCTGTGACAATGAGACTGTCACAGGTCGACTCAGTAGATCGGGAAGTGAGCGAACACAGCTCTGACTGGCGGAACAGACGGGGGAGGGGACGGGTACAGCTGGCTCTGCCTCTAGATAGGCTGAGCCAGCTGTCACTCACGCAGCTGGGCGGATCCAGACATAATTGTCGGGATCCGTTTCAGCTGCGGCGTCTCAGTATACCGCGAGCTACAGCTATATACTGAGCTTAGGGTGACGGGAGGACTCTAGTTTGTGTCCTCCCGTTACCCTAAGGAGAACTATGGGGAAAGGCCCTAACCCCATAGTTTTACTTAAGGCATAATGTAGTCCACTGGGTTTAATTACACTGTAAGGGGTGGTTGACACTAGCCCGTATGCTAAAGCATATTTTTTTTAACTTTATTGAAAGTGGACAAAGTGTACACTCAGTTCAGGTCTCCACACAGTAATGTGGGGTGCTGCAATGTGGTGACCTCGAGTGTGCTCCGGAAAAATTTAAAGGAGCCGGACGAAACATTTTAGGCTGAACAGTAACTGCAGCCGATCAGCTGCAGTCACTGCTTATGTATTCTGACAGTCGCCGGCTGTCACAGTACAACAGCAACTGCGGGAGAGTCATCCATTAACGCTGTTTTCGTTAGAAGTTTTTATTCTTACTAGTGTATGGCCAGCTTATAGGGCATATTTACATTATATAGCAGTAAATGTGACTTTCATCAATCATTCACAGGAGATAAATCAGTTACTGTCCTTTTAAAACGCATGCCCTTGGAAAATCCACCTGCAGGGAATGTTTAATGTCAAATTCACCGCTTTTCTAAATCCGCCCCCTTTATTTTGTTCATGAGGCTAGTTTGCACGTCCTGATATAAAAGTAGTGATCGAGTGTATGAAGGCCAGCGTTGCTCATCTGGCTTGTTTCAATAAATCAATAAGAACTGTTTGACTTTTCTGATTTTCCTGATTCTGAGTAGTATGTACAGGGGAGGAATACTGAGCAAGTGACAGTGGGCAGTATGTGCAGGAGAGAAGTGTGGAGGGTATGACGATGAGTAGTATGTACGGGAGAGGAATACTGAGCAAGTGACAGTGGGCAGTATGTGCAGGAGAGAAGTGTGGAGGGTATGACGATGAGTAGTATGTACAGGAGAGGAATACTGAGCAAGTGACAGTGGGCAGTATGTGCAGGAGAGAAGTGTGGAGGGTATGACGATGAGTAGTATGTACAGGAGAGGAAAACTGAGCAAGTGACAATGGGCAGTATGTGCAAGACAGAAGTGTGGAGGATATGACGATGAGTAGTACTTTGTGCAAGCTGTGTGAATAGCGGAGAGACTGTGCTACTTTGTGCAAGCTGTCTGAATAACACTGGGCTGACATTCAGGGAACATACAGAAAGTAGCACATCAGTGTTAAACCTTACAATTATCTGCAGATTTTCTGTGGTCAGATGGAAAAGGTGCAACAGATCCCTCCACCTACACTATGTGGATGGAGTAATCTCCACGGAGGAATGGCAAGTAGCGGCTCGGAGTGCGATGGGTACACGGACTGTATCCTGATGTGAAGGAGGTCTCCTGATTTGAAGGGGGAATCTTACAATCTCAACCAGACCCCTATCTGGGGTATGGGTCTGGTATGGATTTTTGAGGAGCCACACTTCACTTTTCACATTTACGTTTTTTTCATTTTAGACTGTGGTGCCTTGAGATTTTGCATGCTGTTATAGGGTGCCATGACTGAAAAAAAGGTTGAGAAACACTGCAATAAATCACAGTGTCTGTTTTACTTACAGTATATGTATATGGATTTATGGTAGAGCAAGGCTTTAAAAAGGCTAGAGGGCACCAAATCAGGCGCTCCTGAACTGGAAGGGATGGGACAAAGAAGTTGTAGTTGGGAATCCCTAGACACACATTTGTAATGCTTTTACTGTTGATGTGTGTGTAACTAGTAGGAGGAATAGGATACCAGCTGTTCACGTCATAAAGGTGTAATTGTTAACAAAAAGAAATGGTATGGACAACAAATAAAGCATTACAAGGCTATTTAAAGAGTGACATAAAGATTATGAGTTATGAAAGTAAGATGTGACAAAACTATAAAAAGTGTGGGGTGCAGATAAGGTATGGAAAGAGTGGCAATAATGAAAAAAAAGAAACAAAAAGGGAAAGAATGAAAGAGAGAATCAGCAGAAAATGTAGGTGGATTCTGTTGAGTGATACTGAGTACATATTGTATATGTATTTCTATATAAAAGGTGAATACTGTGTGAGTGTAGTTAATGAAATAATCAAATGTAAAATGTGGAGTTTGTAGTATAACCGTGATTATTGATGCATAGCAGGAATTATTGAACTGTGTAATAAGAAGAAAAAAAGTCATAAGAGGAGATATTGTGGTTTTAACCAGGTGACATCAGATGAATATGTAAATGGAATAGTTGAACAAATGGATTTAGTATCCATTGTGTGTGGGGATAGAAATAATCCTTTATATTTATTTAGAACATTTTCTGTTGTTTCATTTGGTCCGTCTAATGTTCGACAGGTGCTCCAGAAGGATTCTGTTTGTATCTTGTATCTGTCAAGTTCCATTTGGAAGTATCAACCGACACAATGCCATCTGCGATCTTCATAAGATATCATCTGAACCCAACTGGGCAAAACTGTTCAGGGCTCCATTTACATGGCACATCGGGTGAAATTGTAAGATAGCTGATGGGTATTGAATAAGGGCAGTACCCAAGAGATGGACAGTAGGCTCCTCCACTATTGTGATACTTTTAATGCACTGTGTTTTGTGGTTTATGTATGACCCCTGGTCACAACCAGGGCCGGATTTACTCCACCTGCCGCCCCAAGGCCAGGTTCCACAATACGCCCCCCCCACAGGCATCAGTTGTTACAATTATGTGTTTATGACTGTCTGTATTGTAAATCTCAATAAAAACCATTTGAGAAGTTCCATTTGGAATGTGTTCAAATATGGTTGCTAACAGCAAATGTATAGTCTCTCTGATGGAAGATGTCAGAATGCCTTGGGATGCTGTGTTCTTTAAGTCCAGATTTTATCTTAAGGTGCCCATACACCTTACGATTATCGGACGAAACCCATCCTGCCCCGATTATCGCAAGGTTCAATTAGCGGTAGTTTAAAAAAAAAAACACCTGGACGACTTGCGGTAATTGACCGCAATTATTTTCATATGCGCAGTGTTAATCGTACGACTTTTGACGGACGGAAACGAAACCAACCATGGAAACATCGTACGATCGACCAAAGTTTTCAAACATACTTGACCGTCAAAAGTCGTACGATTGTACAGTACTATCGGTCGGGCACTCTATTCACACGTTACGATTGTCGTACGAAAAGTCGATCGCATACGATTATCGTACGATAATCGTAAGGTGTATGGGCACCTTTAGACCTCACCATTTGGTGAAACCCACATGGGCAGGTTAATAGGTAAATCATTTATTGGGAAGCATCATTTACAAAGATTTTTAATGTCCAGCTGGTACCATTACTTTGTAAAGTCACCATGTAGGTCTTGTTACTAATATCGCAGCTGGGGCATTTTGAGCTATGACACCTGTAACATTCTGTATCTAACGAAAGAAGAGATTTGTGGCTTTGGTTCCTGTTTGAACCTAGCGAATGTGGCCATGTGTCAGTGTATTTTTACAAATCATATTTGGGATTTTTGTTGATTTTCAGTGATGAGAGTCACCAGGACAAATGGAGAGGATAAATTTCCCTATCGGAAACACGGGCCGCTATAAAAACCCGACATTTGTTTTAATCCCTCTCCACTGTATCCAAAACTTTAAGGAAGAACTCCGGACACATCAAAACTTAACCCTTGCAGTGTGATTACTCCTGCACTGCAAGGGTTAAGGGCTTGGTTTGTCTAGGGAGCTAAAATAACAAAGTTCTACTCACACAAACCGTGATCCTCCTCCACTCCAGGGATGGTATGTTCCCTGGCATCCTCACGTCCAATAGATTGTATTGGATGTGATGGCTCACAGGACCTTACACCGCTGGAGCGGAGGGGAGAGAGGCTGCAGGGAGCGGTCTACGAGCAAGCCGGGATCACATTTTGGTGAGTATAAATTATTTAAGTTATTTTAGCTCCCTAGACAAAACAAGCACTTAACCCTTGCAGTTCAGGGGTAACCACACTGCAACAATTAAGATTTGATTTGCCCGGAGATCTGCTTTAAGCATACCTCCCAACTGTCCCTTATTTTGAGGGACTGTGCCTCTTTTGGAACCACATCCCTGTGCTCTTCTTTCCTCCTTAGTTGTCCCTCTTTTTGGTCTGATATACAGCTATCCATGAATAGGTTCTATTTATCCTCTGAAAATGTTCTTCCAGACTAAATCCTTTATCTCACCTCTTTATTGGTTACTATGGGCAACTGCTCCAGTTTCTGTCTGCTTAAAATTTGATAAATTCCCCCCAGTATATCTACTAGTACTATGGGACACATTCAGGGGTATTAATCAAAACTGAACAGTTGCCCATAGTAATTAATCAGCTTCACTTTATAGATTACGTTAAGCTTTATAAATGACAGACCCTAATTGGTTGTCATGGACCACTGCTTTTGCCTGCTCCAATTATGATACATTCCCCTGATTATGTCTACTGAGAGCCACACCTACTTAATGAAAAAAAAAAAGAACATGATACTTTGAATCTCAACATTGTAGTAACAATTGCAATTTACCATATTTATTCCCAGAGAAAGGGTTCAGAAAGCATTTTTTATGAAGTATGTAGCTACAAAATTATATAAGAAAGTATAATTTATCAACTGGAAAACAACTGGTATTGCATTCGTTTTTGAGTCCTTAAACCATAGAGGGTCACAAAGAAGGAGCGAAGGGGGCATTTGGCCCCCAAAAAATAGCATGACATGCCTGCAGTGGGGTCGTTTCTCAACCTGCAGAATCACCAGTTTAGCTAAGCCTTACGTGGTTCCATGTACTTATTTTCTATTTTCTTTTTGAAGGTTTCCAGCTTCCACATTTCTTGCAGTTGGGCAGGTATGTCATGATTGCTATAACTATGTTTTTCTTTCAGAAATATTTAGAACACCAAAGATGTAATTATCACTTTGCAAAACATGATGAATAGCCATATGGCACTACACAACTTTCAGTGCCAGGACCTACTCCGTAAGACCTCATTCACATCTAGGCAGTGTGTAGGCGCTACAACTCTCCACAAGAGGTATTTTATTGTTTGAAATGCATCAAAAGGAAAAAATTGTCTAAATTGTTGGCTATGCTCATGCTTTGGTGTGAATGCAGCCTAAATGGAGTCACCCGCCTGTAGCTGTACCCTGCCATGACTGAAGTACAGACCCATTTAAATACATTGCTCTACCATCTCACCCCAACATATCTGAACTCCAACGGTCTCCCACCACTGATAACAGCTCATGGTAGCATGGCTGCTCTACTCTAGACATCCTGGTCTGTGCCATTGTGTAGTGGGTACATTTCTCAATGTGAAAGTTGAGTGAGGAGTTTACCAAATAGTGAAGACTGTATAGAACAAGGTCTGCTTATAAAATCTAAAGAAAAAAAAGAGTACAAATAAAAAGTTGATAGCCATATAGACCAACTGGGTTTTAGAGTTTATCCAATAGGAAAATGAAAAAAAAATCCAATTGGTCTCTATGAGCTACAATTCAACCTTAGTTCCTGTTTGCTTTTGCTCAGTTTTTTTAAATAACTAGGCTCCGATTGGAAATGCTAATTGCCTAGTCATCATGTTACTTTAATGACTTTAGTATGCAGATAAGGAGTAACAACCTCACTTTGATTCAGGTTGCTTCTTACTTGTTAAAGATCAGTAATTTAGAAGCAACTGAGGGGAACCAAAGTTAAGTGACCCTGTTACTTTGGCAAAGCACAGGTTCACTTTAAAGTGAGCCTGTGCTAATAGAAATATGAGAACTGTCATTATAGACCTCCCTTAAAATTACTAGTACTCTTCAGCATAACATCAACAAAATCTTGATATCACAGCTCGGCACTGATTCTTCTCTATTTATACGGTCAAAAAAAAATAAAATATGCATGCTGATCTCTGCACGGAAGTGAACGATATACGGCTGTGCACATCCATGTGAATGACCCATAGGGGGTGATTTACTAACCTAAACACACACACACACACCAGGTGTGTGTGATTTTCACACAGCAAAACGTATTTATCAACCAAAAAGTCTCTAAAAGCATATTTCCACTAATGCCATATATGGAAAAATCATGCACATGATGCATATATAATGCTGCTTCACAGTTTAGACAAAAATGGTTAGCTCATGCATTTACATTCCTGCATTCATCAACGCAAGCAACACAACATAGAGCTAATTTACCCAACATCACCTTGGAATTCCTTCAGGGCTTTGCACAACACACCTGCTGGGTGTGTACACATTACAAAGGTGTTTAGATTCCTCCCATAGATCATGCTGGGAGGGAACACACTGCAGAGGTGTATACACGTTCGTGGTGTGTTTATAAGGTTAGTAAATCAACCCCATACACTCACAATTGGTAAATCTCTGTATACAGCCTTTCACAGTTGTTTTTACTCTTCTTTGTAAATATACCACTGTGTGATACATAATGTGTTTGTTTGTTTCTATTTTACCAGATGGGATTTACAATTGTTATACTGTACACAGGAAAAACAATGGGATTCATTACTTTCCCAGATTTTGACAGACAGATCCCAAGAAAGGTAAGTCTTGCAGGAGAACAAAAACTAGGCGTATAAAAAAAAAAAAAGAACTGCAAGCAGTGATAAAATGTAGAATTCAGAAATCCCTAACATGTAATCAGATTTTACATTACTGTAGTCAGATCATTAAAGGATGTATTTACTGAGGTCGGTCTTGGTTATAGTACTTTGAACATTGCCCTTTGCTTTATAGCATAAGCTATTTTGAGCATTGACAAGATTTTTTTTTTTTGCTGTAATGCTAGGTTACTGGAGCCTCTTTGTGATGGCAAGATATAACACAGTCTTATTGATTCACTAAACAATAATGTGTGTAGTATGTTCATCATTGTACATCTTTTGTACATTTTTTATTAGAAATTATATTTTTCAATTCAAAAATCCTTTATTTCAGGTTTGCTTTATTCATTGTATGTATTATTATAATATACAGTATATAGTTTGCTGTAAGTTTCCTTTTGTTATTCCAACTTCAAGATAGCTCTTTTCTGACATCTGACTCTAAGGCTGGGTTCACACCTTGGCGTATTGAATATGCGCGCCTGTCGCGCGGTTTTTTTACCGCGATTCGCGGTAAAAAAGTCGCACGACCCCGAAGGCTAATTGGCTGTATCCCAATGGAAAACGCCCTACAAAACGGCCCAAAGTAGTCCCGGGAACTTTTCAGGCGTGGGCCGTTTTGTAGGGCGTTAGGGACGGGCGGAAATACGCCAAGGTGGGAACGAGACCATTGACTACAATGCAATGTATATTTTTGACCGTTTTGTAGAGCGTTCGTCGAGCGTAGAACGCGCTACAAAAAGGTCAGGTGTGAACGAGGGCTTAGTTTCAGGTAAAGAGTATCTGTGAAGCAGAGAAAAGGTAGCCATTCGAGGTTGCTATCTAAAAAGCTAAAATAACATTTATTTGAAAAAAAATTTTTTTATGAGAAGTAAATCTTGGCAATAATACATAAAGTAGCTAAAATATTTTTCTTGTTTTAGGTGAAGTGGGAACGGTGCTTTGAAAGGTGCCTATCCCACCTCAACCTAACCACTGAACCATCACGTTCTCAAATAATTCCCCACACAGCTACCTCCTCATGTATCACTTCCCCCTCCCTTTTAGATTGTAAGCCCTTACGGGCAGGGCCCTCCTTACCATCTTGTCTTGAATTGTGTTGTGATTATAATGTCTTCCTTGTATTGTAAAGCGCTGCACAAACTGTTGGTGCTATATAAATCCTGTGGTATAATATTGATAACAATTTATATGTTGGTAATAGCTCCTTTTAAAGTAGTGGATTCAATTAGTGAACAGGACTACTTGTACACAGGGCAACTTGGTGTCCTTTTGGGAGTTTTGTTTGAATTTAACATACAGAAAGCATTGCCTGACAGTAATTGTACCTGTACTCATTGTTCACGTGACCTGTATGGCCTTACATATTGTCTTTAGGACAGTCTGCTCTGTGTTGGAAAAAGCTGCAAGCCCTGTATCTGCAAGTATCTGCAAATTTCTTAGTGTTTATCTGACATTCATACATAGGCTTCCATATAAAACTTTCAACGGCAAAAGTGACACTAAACTCAGGAGTTAAATCCTAAAAATGCATTCAAGTACCTTCACTATTAACAAAAATGTATCTTATTTGTGTATCATTCAGCTAGGGCTGCAACAACTAATCGACATAATCGATTATAATCGATTATTGAAAACGTTTTCAACTTTTTCAATAATTGATTAATCGGCTTCTGATCAGTTGGCCCTGTTCACGGCTCCACACACGCTGCGCGCCGCACCTCCTCCCCACCTCATGCTCGCCGCTGCCAG
>NW_017306575.1:26958-40372 GCF_000935625.1 Nanorana parkeri
TTTTTTTATGAGAAGTAAATCTTGGCAATAATACATAAAGTAGCTAAAATATTTTTCTTGTTTTAGGTGAAGTGGGAACGGTGCTTTGAAAGGTGCCTATCCCACCTCAACCTAACCACTGAACCATCACGTTCTCAAATAATTCCCCACACAGCTACCTCCTCATGTATCACTTCCCCCTCCCTTTTAGATTGTAAGCCCTTACGGGCAGGGCCCTCCTTACCATCTTGTCTTGAATTGTGTTGTGATTATAATGTCTTCCTTGTATTGTAAAGCGCTGCACAAACTGTTGGTGCTATATAAATCCTGTGGTATAATATTGATAACAATTTATATGTTGGTAATAGCTCCTTTTAAAGTAGTGGATTCAATTAGTGAACAGGACTACTTGTACACAGGGCAACTTGGTGTCCTTTTGGGAGTTTTGTTTGAATTTAACATACAGAAAGCATTGCCTGACAGTAATTGTACCTGTACTCATTGTTCACGTGACCTGTATGGCCTTACATATTGTCTTTAGGACAGTCTGCTCTGTGTTGGAAAAAGCTGCAAGCCCTGTATCTGCAAGTATCTGCAAATTTCTTAGTGTTTATCTGACATTCATACATAGGCTTCCATATAAAACTTTCAACGGCAAAAGTGACACTAAACTCAGGAGTTAAATCCTAAAAATGCATTCAAGTACCTTCACTATTAACAAAAATGTATCTTATTTGTGTATCATTCAGCTAGGGCTGCAACAACTAATCGACATAATCGATTATAATCGATTATTGAAACCCTGTGTGCTGTAAAGTAGTCACCACTCCAAGCTCGCTCCAGTGATAGACTACAATCTCAATACAAAGTAGTAAACTAAACATAAGATTGTAGTCTTATCACCGGAGTGAGTTTGGAGTGGTGGCTACTTTACAACACACACAGGGACCATACATACGCTAATTTCAGAAATTTTGTATGCTGTCTGGAAAATTCCTGATAAACTATCCCAAAGGTTTTGTGATTCTATATCTGTTTGAGGAGACCTTTATTAAAGTGACACTATACTCAGGAGTAAAATCTTGAAAATTAATTCAAGTACCTTAACTAACTATCACTCGGCTGTAGATCCTCAAATCATCTCTGAATTGGTGCTGACACTGTCCTTCCTTCTGGAGGGTGGCTAATTTTCTTCCCCATGGTCCCTGTGTGTGTTGTAAAGTTGTTACCACGCCAAGCTCTCTCCCGTGATAGACTACAATCTCAATACAAATTAGTAAATTAATCCTGAGATTGCAGTCCATCATGGGAGTGAGCTTGGAGCAGTGGCTACTTTACAACACACACAGGGACCATGGGGAACAAAAGTAGCCACCCTCCAGAAGGAAGGACAGTGTCAGCACCAATTCAGAGATGATTTGAGGATCTACAGCTGAGTGATACACAAATAAGATACATTTTTGTTTATAGTTAAGGTACTTGCATGCATTTTTAAGGTTTATATTGAGTTTGGGGAGAATTTCTAGCACAAATCAGACTGTCTTACATTAAAGTAACATCATTCTATCTGTACCTTGCTTGATAAATCTCCCACCCAATGCCAGTAATGCTTTTAACAAACGTTCATTCCCCTAACATAAAATGACAAGTTTGACATTCAGTTTGCATTTGAAGTCATAAATGTAAATTAATTGTATGCACCATTACATATCCTACAACTTGTTATGACCAGCAGATATCTGAGACCCCGTTAATTGATGGAATGAACCTGTGTGAACAGCTGCAATTTAGCTCACTAGTTTAAAGACACTCTGTCAGGTCCATCCTGTTTCCTCTACCTCCCCTCTGTTCCAGCAATGCAGCCTCCGGATGACTCTTTGTCATTGGACACTTCTGTGAGTGTTGAATGCCCATTTCACCTGCCCTGTGCTGGTTCCTTCCCCCCACCTTGTCATTACAGGGCTCAGCGGGGGTCATGGACATCCAACGCTCATGAAAGTATTGGATACTCAAGAAAGGCTTCCCGAGGCAATGGGGCTGGAAGATAGAAAAGGTAGGAGAAAAGGGCCCCTGGCGAGGTGAGATATACCCTGTCTTCTGTCGCATGGGAGTAAAGCTTTTTCATATTTATTTTTATATATATATCTCTATATATAGAGAGATATATATCTATAGATATATATTTTATGGATATGCATTTTTTTATTTGCTGTTTTATCTGATAAAGAATTTATCATTCAGATAGCTGTTTTAGATAGATGTTTAAGCATTCCTGACTGGTCACTTCCCAGCCCCTAGTCTGCTGATTGCACAGCGAAGAAGCATCAGCACATTGGTGAGGTCATCATTCTGCTCTCTTTTTAATCTCTCCTTCCACCAGCAAGCTTCCACTGTTAGATTAACAGCACTGTGCAATAATGAAAAACTGGATTATGTGGTAAGGTTCCTCCCCATCATAAGGCTTGTTACTTTCAGTCTTCCTGTGCCGGAGATTGCAGGAATCCCATGCAAGGACAGATTTAGTGCTTATACTAGGTGTATTTAAAAATGTCATGAATTTATTTTGATACATACATATTGGTCTTTTATAATTTTTAGTTTTATGTTAAAATAGAACTGGCTTCATTTCACATCACTTTGTTTTTCAGCTATTTCCCTTGCCTTTGCTGTACATCGGAAATCATTTAACAGGATTATTAAGTACACAGAAGCTCAGGTAATGAAAATAATAAGTTGCATATCTGCAAGCCATTAGATCTTTTCTCCATGTGATCTTGTGATCTTTGTGTGCTGCAAATCTTATTTGCATACCTTTCTGCTATGCAAACTGTTTATAAATCATCCCTTACTGTTTTGCAGCATAATAATCTCAACCTGCATCCAGAGCCTTTGCTAGAATTATGTAGTACTAAGATCTAAAGGAACCACACTGCTAAAATAGGATTATAATGGTATCTATGTGAATTTAGCAAAAAAAAAAACACTTTATAAATGTAATTTCATAATGCTGCAGATTCTTTGGTGTCTTCTTCCAATAAAATACACCTCCAAATATAACCAGCAGTAATATTTCATTTACCTGCTTGATATATATGTATAGTACGTAAAAGTTATAAGTACATTTTTGATTCTCTTCTGCAGCTTGCCGATGTTCAGTGTCCTGCGAAAATTTAGTATCTTATTTACTTTAATCCTTGAGATGATCATACTAAGGTAATCATATTTTTATTAGTACCCCCAGGCTACCATTTTTGTAAGACATGCAATATAAATACTTGCATGTCATACAAAAAGTAATATTTATTATACTCTTTATTTTTTATATTTATTGTACTCTTGTTCGGCACTGTATTATTTTTGTCCTTGTAATGTTTAAAAATGGACACATTAAGCCGCATTTTTATGCTAAGTGCAATGTCTTTTCCATGTCAGTCACGCATACTCTAGGGTCAGTCTACTTTCTTTTCTCTTAGTCCCCCTGCAAAGTCCCAAATACCTGTTGATCCTGCCAGTGAAGTCCACACAATGCATCTTCCTGTAATGTTGTGGCAATAATACTGCATTACTCCTGAATTCAGAGCAGAGTTGCATTTTCATGTAGATTGTGCCTACGTGCACTATAGTGGGATAACATTTTTTTGCATGGGTGCGGATATCAGGATTGTCACTGCTAGTTCACAAGCCTGTAACTTGTCAATCAGCAGCTGCCCTTTCCTAGTCCTGTCCACTGCTTTCTAGATTGACAGCATGGCCTCTGTTACTCACACCTCCCACTGTGAGCTGTAGTGCCTGCGAGGAGTGTGTGAGACACAAATGAAGGAGCATTTGGCTTGGTCAGGGATGGTTAATGACGTTTTGTGTTTTACTTATGAAGCTTGTGCATCACATAGTAGCTGGATACTTTTTTAGACCGTTATTTCAGAGCCTTTAGTTGTACTTTAATTGTACCTGTGCATGTCTTACATGCTGCTGAGGCTTCTACTTTGAATATACAGAAAGAAGTGACTTTAATGCTGCTGCTCAGTCTCTCCCAAAACTTGCATTATTTGAACTGCAGCCAGTTAAGACCAAGACAGGACTGACTTTCATTGTAAAATGTAGTTTAGGGTGTATTAAGATGTTGTATTAATGTTTCCAAATTGGTTATATACATGTTAGTGTTATATCTGATAGCTGTCAAAGTATTTAGCCTTTTGCCACAATTAAATAAAAAGCAGTCAATCATATTTAGCAGAATATTGAATTTACGATACACATAACTGAAAATTAAACACTGGGAAGCATAACAAAATCCATAGCCTGTCTGCTGAGTAGTTAAGTTTGCCATCCAGACATAGCTGTGGTTCACCATGACAACCTAGCCCATTTTGTTGTGAAACTGTTGATCCTGGTACACAGCTTCTGGTGATGCTGAACCAGTCAATCAAGCATGCTTCCTGTACACCACATTCAGAAAGCCTGAACTAAAAAAAAAAATACAACTTTCTCACAGCTACCAATGAGATTCAAACCTGCCTTTTGAAGTTTGAATGTCAGTAATGATGTAAAATAGATGAAGCTACACCCCACAGGCTTCAGGAAGTTTGCTGTCCTCTTATCTAACCCTTATGTAGCTATGTGTGCTTATCCTGTCTGGAATTATGCAGAGCTCAGATTAAGCAAAACTGAATGAACTTTCTGACTTTACCACAGTTGCTGTGTTCACTGGATGCCATTAGTAGCTCACCGAATGCCTTCCCTTGTTGGCTGGAATTGCTTTATTAATACATGTATACCCACCCATCAAAGCTGTTGATGTTTGCATAACTCCTCCCAAGAGCCATCCCTCTGCTTGCATTAGGGCTGAGGGTTTTTGATAGGAGTACAGAGGCAGTGTGCGGTGATATTTTCAGGAAGCTATGTACAGCACTGCTGGCCTCTCCCACTAGTCATAGAGAAACCGAGAACTAGTGATGACATCACTGGATCTAAATTAAGGCATGTAATGAAAACAGAAATATTACATGTAAAAAATGTCATTAGTAGGTTAATGAAGGAGGAACAGAGGGCCCAACAACGGCAAAACATCAGCAGAATAAACTTCAGCTTTATTGCTATGGAGCAGACGTAAACACGATCTATTCTTCATTTGTATTTCTGCATTCTTGGAATTTGGCCTTTTGTTATTTGCTTCGTCAGCTACTTTCTTCATTGGGGTGAAACTTGTAACCGTGATGTGGAATTACACTAACAATCCTGAACTTCCTTTTTTTTGGAGTTGTTTGAAAGAGTCACGTAGTTCTTTCCTTACTCAGTGGAAATATAATCATTTTAAATTGTCAGTGCGTCAATTCTAGACTAGGACCACATTCATTCAAATCAGCATTTTAGTATTGCGGTATTGTACTTTTCAAATATTGAGGGTGATATTTGCATCTCTTTGAACAAATCTATCTTGGGCAGAATTAGAACTGTAAATTGTGATGCCATTCTATACAGGCATTTGTTTCAGAACGTGTTTAAACATTCAGAATTAATATTAAACACGTTTCAGAACACATTATAAAGAAAGTGACTTGTGTAATGAAATTTTACTTGTGAGATGATAGATACCATAAGGTGCTTTCTGCAAAGGGAAACAGTGACATCTCCTGTTCAGTCAATGAATCAACAGCCTTATTTTTACAGTAACATTGATATTTGATGCTGTATTGATTATTCGTGGAATAAGCTTCACCTGTTCTTCAATATTTGTGTTGGATGTGTTATATGTGGAAAATAGTGGTCTCTACATAAACTTCAAGGATAAAATGTATCCAAAGCTATGATAATGTACTTATAAGAACAATTCTAGACAAGAATTAAAACCAGTCAGTAACTTACTTATGCCATCCAGCCGGCACTGCAATGGTATCTAACTTGTACTTCATTTTAATGTTTTAGAAGTACAAGTCTCCCAAAGAGAAGCCACCACGCAATGCCTACACTTACCATAACTGGCAGGAAGAGCCCCCACTGTGCCTATATCCAATTTAGTTCCACCTAGGTGCCTGACTTCATAGGTAAGCCCTGTCCACTACCATTTTATTGTCCAATGATAAAAATTAGGTTTGGGAGCCAAGAATCTGGCCCCAGTAGCAGTTGGCTCTGGACTTACAGCACCACAAAAAGGTGAACATACCCCATCACCCCCCATGCCCTGACTCCTAACATTTAAAGACTAACACTTGAAGTGTATATAAACCCTAAAAAATGTATATGTTGCAGCTTACTAGTTTTTGGGGGATTTGTATTCCTTTATTCCTGTCCTAGGGTGACAATACTCACTGTACAGTACTATATCTACAAACTTTATCTGAGATAAGAAAAAGGGGCATCTTCCAGCACAATGTATTGAGGCAAGGAACACACCACTTGCATGCCTCCAGATATGAGGACCATTAAGAATTTATATGTCAAAAATGATTTGTTTAACCCAGAATTGTTTTTTTTCCCACCATTACTCTTCCTTTATTCTGGCTTTTCAAAATAGCAAACAAGATAATTAAGAGATGGGATAAAAGTTTTAGTGCAGAATTAGACTTTTTGGTAGTTAAATAACCTTTTCATAGATAGCTGTACATCAGACCAGAAAGAAGGGCAATTGAGGAAAGAGGGACAGAGGTAGTTTGGTTTCACATCCCTTTAAATGAGGGACAAGTGGGAGGTATACAAGAGTCAGTTATCTGAAAGACTGGGTTTGTTATGCATAATTATGAGTCCCGCCATGTAAGGTAAACAATGACTCTCTTGCTTCAAAGTTAATCAAAGATCGGACTTTAAATGCATGGCAATCACATCTACATGTGTATGCATCCAAATTATGACCTTTTTTGCTCTCCCAGCAAACCACTTTGTGATATGAAAAGTCCCACTCTGAAGAGTCAGCACTTTAGATTCTGTGCATATAAGCTTTTTTGTAATATTTGTGTCATCTCCATGCCCTGCCACCAAACCAAGCTCAGCTTGCCTCTTCAGAACTAAGCTCACAGCAGAGGTCTGTGCCAGTCAAGAAATGACATGCTTCACCCAGCATGGGTCTATACTTTGGGATTAGTTTTGAAGAGCTGAGCTCTGCCCAGACATCGAGTGGCAGATTGTGCTATTTAATGTTATCAAAAATAGTTCAAGAACAAAATCTGGTCGGGAGGGCTGACATTATAAGAGAGTATGTATCTTATTCATTATTAATCCCCCTATACCCACACAGCGTTCTCTTCTGATGGAGCTTTTTTTAGTCATTCATTTCTACATTCTTCTTCCTATTATTAGTATCAGAAACCCTGTAGTGTAAGTGTACCTCAACCCAAGCAATAGAAAAATGCAGCTATAGTACATTCTATTAAGTAGAAAAAATACATTAAAGGCAGCGCACAGACAAAAAAAGAGTTCCTATTTGTGTCTCTGAATCATCATTTTAAAATCTATTTTGTTTGTAAATGTATTCATAACTACTTTATTTTATTTGTAGTGCTAGATAATATTTATTCATTCTTTTTCTTGCAGGAAAAGATACTCACTATCTGTTGCTTTAAGTGTATCAGCCATGATGATCGGCGCTTTTATAGCAGCCAGGTATGAATTAATAATGGGCTTTTGTCTGTGCTGTCACCAAAGGCCAGTTAGTCATTTATGGATTGCTGAGATTTCTTTTGCTTGAATACAATATTGCAAAGCACCAATCATTCAATTGCTATTTTATGCACTGATTTATCTGTTTTACAGATCGTTAGCCTGTGCTACTTTTTTGCTTCATAATGCTTCTTATTTTCCATGAAAGCTTTATTGTTTTTCTTAATAACTCTTCTCTTTCTTCTGCTTAAATGTGCCGTTTTATAGTTTGTGATTGCAGGTTATTAAAACTACTATCAGAAGTAATCAATTGGATGAGCAAACTTAATTTTATTTAAACACCTCATTTAAATTTTTTAGGCTTCAAGCTGGCATTACATTCAGATATCAGTCAGAGGTATGCTCATTCTGATTGTGAGTGATCTATACATTTTACAGACGCTCCATAGAAATTAAGGCTGGCATGGCATCAGTGTGAATGTCCACAGCTGTGTTATCTCTGGGGATCAATATCTATAGGCAAATCCCTGAGATTCCCCTGTGATCGGGTGGGGGGTGTGGGCGATGGTGGGGGCGTGTTGTGGTTGTTACCTCGGACATTCCGCCCAGCTCACTGACATCACAGATTTCCACGAGCTGAGAGGGACGCCAGCCAGAGCGTCCCGTTCAGCTCCTGGCAACCAGTGACGCCACTGGTTGCCACAAGCTGGCAGGATGCTGGCCAGAGCATCCCAGGTTGCTAAGATTCCTTAGCAACCTGGGATGCTCTGGCAGGAAAGTGAACAGGCACCCTTCTGTCTTCCCCTGCGTGACCCAATGAGATGTCACCTCAAGCTGCCTCTTTATAAGGAATGCCTCTGACCATTGTCTTTTTTTACATCCGAAGGAGCCCATGCACAAAGCAATTGCCATCTGGCAGTGCCAAAATAAAAACAGATCAGTCAGTAATAACAACTGTAGGCTAATCTACAACCATACATATACAGCAAGCCCTTACAGCTGCATGAATGGCTATGTACCTTGTAGAGTGCCCAAGAGCACGAATTCAATGATGCCCTGTTATGTACATTTTGACCAACTACTATGGTCAAGAACTCCACTCCCTATGCCACCTCATTATGGCTTAGTAAGACCTCCCTTTATAGATGTGAGCCATTAGTAAGATGGACAATTTATACTTACTAGCCCTACAATCTTATTAGTTATAGAGGTTTTTGAGAAAACAGTGTAAACCATAATAATAATGTGTAAAGGTCAGTAATGGATAACAGACAGATTTCAGTTTACAGCCATCAGTGAAACATGATGGCTAGTTGCTGTCAGTTACTGCTGTTGTTTGCACATTGCTCTTTCCTTTTATTATAGTTGTTTGCATTTTTATATGTTTTATATTAGACTGGTAATTGTGTGTGTGTGTGTGTGTGTGTGTGTGTGTGTGTGTATGTATGTGTGTGTATTAACTGCTATTTCTTAAATACCTGCCATTGAAAATGGTCAGAATGTCAATGTTTCTTTTCAGTTTTGATCTTACTTTTAATTTGGAAGGATACTGCATTGTGTTGTTGAATGACTTGTTCACAGCTTCATATGGGGTTTATACCAAAGAAAAAATTAACCCTAAGGTAATTATTTCAATTAAAATATATATCTTACTAATATATATAGAAATAAAAACGGAGATCAATAATAATTTATTTATATGACTGAACTTCAAATTTACAAAGGTGTGTTCGTATTCTTGCCTTTAACTGACGGTTCTTATATGATTTTAGGCTGAAAAAGATAAATGTCCTTTCATTTAATTTAAAAAACAAACACCTTTTATCCTCAGAACCCCTAGAGGATCCTAATAAAGGCGAAAAGATGTATTAAGCATGATCCAGTTTAACAGGAAAATATCCTTCATGACCCCAAGTGACAATCCTTATAAACCTGTGGATCAATGTGCTGTGTATTTTTAGAATGGAGGTAACCCTTAATAGTTTGCTCTTTCAGGAAAATACCCAACCACATTTTTAAAAATCGATTGTACCTAAAATAGCACATGTCCCTTGAAAGTTATTTTTTTTTTTTTTTTTGGTTCATAGTTACATAAAGCTTTCAGTAATGAAAACTTTCTGCCCCTTCTAATCTCATGAGATGCCTTTCTGGCTGTTGTGGTGAAAACCTGTTTTTGTCTATGCATGACAAAGCCAAAAGTTAACTTTCAGAGACCCTGTCACTTTACCCATTTAGACTGAACTGACATTGTCTGTGAAAAGGGCCCCCTCCCCAACCCACTAATACTCACCTCTCCAGCAATTACCTACCACTGCTTCCTCAACCTAATCTAGGGACAATACCCAGTGCTTCCAGCTATAGGGGCAGCCTAGTGTCCAGTCACTAAACCTGAGCACGGTCGTGAGTAGGGGAGAACGACATTACCGCTCCCTCCCTCTAGGTTGTAAAACTTGCCAATACAAGTTGTTTTTGGTGTTAACTTCCATAGCCCTGGAGAATTTGAATCGGCAAAGGGACATAGTCTCTTTAATGTATGATCTCCCAGCAGCACATTCTCACCTTACTCTAGCTTTCCTGCCATTCTGTTCAAACTCAGGGCACCAGAAATGGCCGTAGATGGCTTGATTTTCTCTTGTTCAGTCCACAGGATGAGAAAAAATCAATTGATTGCCCCATCCACCTTAAACAGCACGGAGGAATCTCACTGCCAGATTTTGCTGTCTGTGGCTGCCTGAATACAAGAACAGTGACTGAATCTGAGAGTATGTAGTCGCTGTTCAGCCGAACATTTTCCATTGGGCTCAATTGATTTTTTTAATCGACTTTTGATGAGCTGGGTGTTGCTTGCAGGGTCACTCATGCCAATTCAGCAGGACTCCTACACCCTGTACACCTGTGTAAGGAGGAGTGACTACTCCCATTTCTCTCATGTGACAGCAATGGCCCTTGCGGATTGGCCCAGCACTATCACATGGGGGTGCAAATAGAGTCCTCAGCCCTGTGTAGGCTCTGACTAGAGTAACTCGGAGCTTACAAGTAAACCATCGCTATAAGGAATATTGGGGCTGCCATTGTGGATTTCCTTGTGCAAATGCTACTTAATAACTAAGGTGCTGGCGGCCTGCTAGCTTTATACTTGTTATGGATTTGGAACCTAATGTACTGAAGTAAAAGATTCTGATAACTAGCAAACAGTTTTCAGTCATATCTTCTATAGGGGACATTTATACGAGTTAATTATATCACCTTTTCTTAAATATTTTTGGCAGAAAACTGGAGATTAGATCTCTGAATGTTCTATACTTGCCACCTGCGTAACAGTATATTTATTATTTGATTAATTAAAACCCATTTTTCCTCACTTTTTACTTTTTTTTAGTAGCGTAGATATAGTTTGAAAGTGAAACTCCAGCCAATACTTCTACTTTGTGTAGAGTGATCAAGATTTAGAATGACTGACTGGTTTTTATTGCTGTCTGTGTCCCCATTGAGGAGATTTGCCCTTGCTCCCTGTGTGATCCCCATAGGAGGAAATCTTTCCAATACTGACACAGTCGGTATTTAAAAACTTTACAGATTTTGTAAACCTTCTCCACTGTATCCCAAATGAAAAAATATCTAAAATATCCTAAAGTATTACTAAAGACATGGTGCTTTTTACCTTAATGCATTCTTTGCATTGAGGTAAAAAAAATCTAGTACTTTTCTATTACCCCCATCCCCCCACACTTATCTGTGGCCACTCGTCTCCTCTGCTGGGACCAGGAGGATACTTGGCATTCCCCGAACCTTCTGGTCTTGCGGGAGGGTACGGGGGTCAATCAAAGTGTGATTGTAAGAGCGGGGGGACATGGCTTGCTGCACGCTGCGTCTCTATGGATCACACAGCTAGGTGCAGGCACAGCGGGGAGCAACCACGCACAGTTGTCTCCTCAGCAGCCAGCTACCTGATGGAGACACCCTCATGTGGTTGGGGGCTAGCAGTTCTGGGTTAACTAGAAAATGAGGAAATCAAAAAGTGTAAAGGAAAAAAAGGGTATTTAAAGTACCTCTGGCACACTTAATTATAAAAATAAAAAAAAGTTAAGGTTTAATATCACTTCAGTTCTAATACCCTCTCACTTTATTGTGTAATGTTACAGGAATTGGGAACATTTGGAGTCCTTTTTTACAATGCCACATTCATGCTTTTGCCAGCATTAGTTCTCACTGTATGGACTGGAGAATTTGAGAAAGTAAGTTGTGGTCAATTAACTTCTGTTATTTGCTATCTTTTGGTCTGTTAAATATACCATTGAAAGTGTTTTGGCTTATCTGTTAGATACGTGTAAAAAAAACAGTTGTTTGACTGATTCTAACGCCACTCCTCTTCACTGCTCGAACAGTTGCCTGCCACTGCCATGCATCACATACAATGCAGCACTGGCAGTCCTACACTGTATTGGATGTCAAGGGCCCGCCCAAATACCAGGAGCATCGTTGAGCAACAGAATGACTGTTTTCCAATATGCTAGTACAGTGATATAGTTTAAGAAAAAACTGAACATTTTGTAACACCCAGAGACGTAACAAGAAACCATGAAGGGCCCCCCACTCCATCCCCATAAAAAAATGTCGGCACCTTGGCAGTTACCAGTGTAGTGCATGTGTGCAGTCCCAGGGGGCAGGGCCATCCGTTAAAATTATGGCACCCCATACAGGTTGGGCTTTGCGGATTTATTATTATTATTAATTTTTATTTTATTATTTTTTACTTTTATCAATTTTTAATTTTCTTTTTCATTTTTATTTTTTTATTTTTTTACTACATTTTTATTTCTTACATTTTATAAATTTTTAATTTTTCTATTTTTATTTAATTTTATACTTTTTTTCACTTAACTTTATTGCTATCACCCAGGGGCTAAGAAGCCCCTGGGTGGTAGCATTCAGAGGTGACAGGCTCTCTTTATGAGCCTGCCCTCCAATAAAGAAGATAGAGCACACATGTGCTCTATCTTCTGTACAGCTTAGGTTGTGACAGCAGACACAGGAGGGCTGCGAGTACAACGATCCTGTTTCACTGATCACGGAGCAAAGAACAGAGGTTCTCCACTTTGCTCCCCGCTCTCCATCCTAAACTGCCTTGCCGTGGTCAGGGGTCCCCCAGAAGAGCAGGTGTCACGATCTGGGATCAGGCTCAGAGTCCAGTAGCTGAAACAGCAGGCAAATTTGTGGTATAACAGACCGGGTTTGGTACACAAGCAGACGGTAGAAGTATAGGAGCAGGCAGAAGCGTAGTCAGTGAACAAGCCGAGGTCAGCAGCCAAAGGTATCGAGTATGAAGCAGAAGACGATGAGAGTAGTCGGTGAATCAGCAGCCAAAGGTCGGTACACGGGTAGCAGTATAAGAGGATTGTATCACAGGAGCAAGGAAGCAAGATACTGGCAGGAGCACAATAATCTGGCAAAGACTAAGTGCAAAGCCATGGCTTAAATAGGAAGTTCAAGGGAGGAGCATGGAGTTCAGAGTTCAGCAGAGATTAGGTATAACTGAGGATTACACAGGAGATCAGGCAAGGAGCTATCGAAGGTTCTTAGGTGGCTCCGCATGTAGAACCACTGCCAGCTACACCAGAGGCTCTGGGTTCAGATCCGGTTCCTGACAGCAGGGGACCTCGAAAACCACGGCAGAGAAAGAAGGAAACCGGAGGAGGGGCAGACCATGGAGGTGGTCCGGACAAGTCACAAGCAGGCCTGCATACAGGTGATTTCAGTGGCTGTATAATATCTCGTTTAAAATGGCTCCTCTGCTTTTATATTTAGCCCTGCTTGTCCGAAGCAGGGCTAAATGTAGAAAAAAAGA
>NW_017306575.1:40972-85351 GCF_000935625.1 Nanorana parkeri
ACCCCATACAGGTTGGGCTGTGCGGATTTATTATTATTATTAATTTTTATTTTATTATTTTTTACTTTTATCAATTTTTAATTTTCTTTTTCATTTTTATTTTTTTATTTTTTTACTACATTTTTATTTCTTACATTTTATAAATTTTTAATTTTTCTATTTTTATTTAATTTTATACTTTTTTTCACTTAACTTTATTGCTATCACCCAGGGGCTAAGAAGCCCCTGGGTGGTAGCATTCAGAGGTGACAGGCTCTCTTTATGAGCCTGCCCTCCAATAAAGAAGATAGAGCACACATGTGCTCTATCTTCTGTACAGCTTAGGTTGTGACAGCAGACACAGGAGGGCTGCGAGTACAACGATCCTGTTTCACTGATCACGGAGCAAAGAACAGAGGTTCTCCACTTTGCTCCCCGCTCTCCATCCTAAACTGCCTTGCCGTGGTCAGGGGTCCCCCAGAAGAGCAGGTGTCACGATCTGGGATCAGGCTCAGAGTCCAGTAGCTGAAACAGCAGGCAAATTTGTGGTATAACAGACCGGGTTTGGTACACAAGCAGACGGTAGAAGTATAGGAGCAGGCAGAAGCGTAGTCAGTGAACAAGCCGAGGTCAGCAGCCAAAGGTATCGAGTATGAAGCAGAAGACGATGAGAGTAGTCGGTGAATCAGCAGCCAAAGGTCGGTACACGGGTAGCAGTATAAGAGGATTGTATCACAGGAGCAAGGAAGCAAGATACTGGCAGGAGCACAATAATCTGGCAAAGACTAAGTGCAAAGCCATGGCTTAAATAGGAAGTTCAAGGGAGGAGCATGGAGTTCAGAGTTCAGCAGAGATTAGGTATAACTGAGGATTACACAGGAGATCAGGCAAGGAGCTATCGAAGGTTCTTAGGTGGCTCCGCATGTAGAACCACTGCCAGCTACACCAGAGGCTCTGGGTTCAGATCCGGTTCCTGACAGCAGGGGACCTCGAAAACCACGGCAGAGAAAGAAGGAAACCGGAGGAGGGGCAGACCATGGAGGTGGGCCGGACAAGTCACAAGCAGGCCTGCATACAGGTGATTTCAGTGGCTGTATAATATCTCGTTTAAAATGGCTCCTCTGCTTTTATATTTAGCCCTGCTTGTCCGAAGCAGGGCTAAATGTAGAAAAAAAAAATGGACCCCCCCCCCCCAAGTGGCGGAATGCCAGGGCCCGGTCGCAAATGTGACCGCTTCGACCCCATTAGTTCTGCTAGTGGTAATACTTTGTAATACCATTATTTATTTATTTTATACAAGGGGTAAATGGTACATAATGATCTGTGACTGAAAATGAGTGTTCTCTCTCCTCTTTTTAATATGCTCAGTTATAAGCTACAGTGAGGAAAATAATGATTTGATCCCCTGCAAATTTTGTAAGTTTGCCCACTTACAAAGAAATGAACGGTCTATAATTTTTATCATAGGTGTATTTTAATTGATAGAGACAGAATATCAACCAAAAATCCAGAAAAAACACATAATACAAATGTTATAAATTTGAGTTGCAGTTCAGTGAGTAAAATTAGTATTTGATCCCCATGCAAAACATGACTTAGTACCTGGTGGAGAAACCCTTGTGGGTAAAGGTGCCCATACACCTGACGATTATCGTACGATAATCGCGGGTGATCCCGCGATCATACGATAATCGTAAGGTTGATGGGCAGCGTGCGACCGCATTTACAGTACGGTTTCACGATTTGCGTATAACGAGCACGCTAGAAAACCCGCCGAAAATCGTATGATTTTAGGCGGGTTGGTAGCGCGATCACAAGACGAAGGCCGCACGGCCCGAGGTGCACAAGCGCACACTGCCTGCTCACCATTACACTCATCTGCAAGCCCTCCCCTCAGCGAGGAGGACTTGTGATAATCGCAAGTACGATCTGCCTGTCCAAGATGGGCAGGTCATACAAACTTTTAATCACCTTACAACCATTGCACAACGAAAGTCGTGCGATGGTTGTAAGGTGTATGGCCACCATAACTGTAAATTTCCTGACAAAAGGCATGTGTATCTGCCCACCAGTTTATAAATAAAATTACATTGCTATTCCCTTGAGTAATATATTAATGCTTATTTTTTGTAGGCTACACAGTATACTGAGTGGACAAACATTTACTTTGCTTTCCAATTCCTCCTTTCCTGTTCCATGGGGTAAGTTGCATATGTATGTGCCATTTCTCCTCATTGCTCATGGCGCTACATGGCATTCTTGGATCTGTTCCATAGTTTATGCTGGAATATTCAAAGTAAGCTCTGTTTTACCATGTGCCATGTAATATACTTTAACATATACCTCCAAACCTAAAAATTTTGCAATACAATCAGTGTATATGTAAACAATGTCAAGGGAGACTGACTCTGTTTTTCTTTTCTTCTAAACCAACCTAAGGAAATATAAGCACATACAGTATATCCATAAAATATGATATCTTAATTACATGGCCTTGAGGGTTTAGCATTTGATAGTTGAATGACGGGTTTTGGCTTAGCACAGTGAAGGAGCAAGGCTTACTGTAGGATTGAACTGGAGTCAAAGACCTGTGTACCGCCTGGGTATGAAATCCAAAAGGCTCCATGGGGACAGATGAGCTGAATCAAAGACTTAGGCTGAGTGTAGGTGAACGCTTAAAGAACAACTCCATGTAGAACTTTTCTAAACCCTTGCAGTGGGGCTACCCCTGCACTGCAACAGTTCAGTGCTCATTTTTGTCTAGGTTCAAAAATAAAAATGTTATACTCACCCAAACCCAAGCCAGCTGTGACAGCGCTCCCTCCTGCCTGTCTCCTCATCCACTATAATGTTGGTATGTCACTCAGTGTCCTCACATCCTATACACAGTGTAGCCCAAAAAACTGTATTAGATATTTTAGGGTGAAATGCACATGTAATATAAACCTAGTTGTAAACCATGGAAAACATGCACAGTTATACTGGATCAAGCATACATCAAGCTCTACTGGACTTCTATACCCTATCTAAAGCTGCTGTGGAAGTGTGCTAAACACAATCAAAAGTTTTACCAAATGTGCTTTGTGCAGAAAAACCAAAAAGCAATGACTGTCAGTCACTGCTTCCAACAGGAATTGCCCCTTGCCTCTCCGTTCTTCCAGTGTTCATTTGGAGGAACAGGCAGGGGAGGGGGTGGGAACAGCTGGCACTGGCTCTCAGCTATGTACAGAGAGGCAGAGCCAGCTGTCACTTAGAGAGCCAGGGTAGATCCCCTCCCAACAATATTGTCAGGATCCTTCCCACCTGCGGCGCGGCTCAGCTATCTGTTAAGTTAGGTCACAAACGTACATTAACAGGTGTACATCTGTGACCTAAAGAAGAGACAAAGGCAAAAAAAAGGGTTGACTGTACTTCTGTTTTAAAACCAGGAATCACAAATATCTGTTTTGCATGCTGTTGAAATCTGGTATCACAGCATGATGCCCAGTTAAATGATTAGATGTCAAGTTGTCAATGCAGTGTAAAAAAAGCGTGACAAGGTTGTTTACTTTCATGGACAGGTCAGATGTCTGGGACATTTCCTTTTGAAATAAAATGCAATTTAAATTAAGGTTGTTGTATGGATTTCCCCATTTCTTTTACAGAAATGTCTTGAAAACTGTTGACCACTCAAAGAAAAAACTAAATCTGCTCTTTAATAGTGGCTGCTAAGGAGAGCTAAGAATAGGAATGTCTTAGTAGACTACTGGTGTTTGATATTTTGGGCATGTGTGGGGCTGCCACAGGTATTTTCTAGACATTTTAAAGATTGACAACTAAGACGTGGAGAAACCACAGGCCAAACTGTTACATAAAACTGGGGAGGGAAAACTGGCCTTGGCTGAAAGAGAAGTAAGGCATAAGAAGATCCCCCAGTGTCATTTGGCTTGGATGCAGTTGTATCAAAGATGACCACTGTTCCTATGACAATCTGGGTATGGCCTTTCAAACTGGGAGGTATTTAGTAAATGCTCCAGGAGGAGCAGGAGACATTATATTAATTTTCCTTCCAGATTTTGTTGATTTTTTTTTTTTTTCCCCCTCAGATTTTTATTGGTATATGCAATAGTGCTCTGCAGTTACTACAACTCAGCTCTTACCACTACAGTCATTGGAGCCCTCAAGGTAATTGAGATTTGCATTTGTTAGTAAATCTTCATAGATGTTTACAGGGTATTTTACATTTCTTACATAGTTAAGATAAAAGTAAAGTTTGTTATTTAACTTTAGCCTTTTTGAAAGGTTCACAGTGTAGGATTATATCACCTATGCAGTGTTAGTGTAGCCCATTGTTGGGGCACCAATTGATTTCTTTAACCCTGTAGGCTAATAAGGTATCTCATTTAGTTTGGATGCAGGACATCCTGGATGCAGGAGGATCCTCGATGTAATGTTCCTTCTGTTTACTTGTTCTGTTTTTTCAGTGTTGAAGGAGCTGCTGAAACCGCTCTTGAATGAGACAAAGAGGAGATTCCTCGTCCTTGGCCTCCTCTAGGAACACCCTACAGCCACTACAGTTACTGGCTTATTTGACTATATCCAGCTAAAGTATATGTAAAGCCAAAATGTTCTTTTTCATTTTGGATAAAGTAGTTATTAGTTAAACCTCTTTTAGATTTGTTGCCATCTGCAACCCATACGGGAGTTTTCTCTTCACTTCCTGCCCTATAGATGTAACTGGGTGAGAGGAAATTTCTCTAAAGTGAGGAAAAATCACTCTTGTCACCTGAACAAGTGTCCCTATTAGAAGATTTCCCGTTTATTGCTGTTCTGATGACAACTCAAAATATTTGATTTTCCCTCTTTAAATCCCAGAGTGGTCACCAAGAGAAATAAAAAGTATCAATTTCCCTAATGAGCACACAGACAGCAAGAAAAACCTGACTGAGGTTATAACCCATCCACACAAAAATGTTTTATATTTAAATACACTTTAATGTATTTTCAATACATTTCTAAGAAAAAGCTAAACCGTACAATGCTCCAAGATCAGCACATCAGCACTGTTTCTCTTACCACACACGAGCCATGGATTTATCATCCTCTGTTATGGCTTTTCCATTTAGTTGTGCATTCCTGACCTAACCTCCAGATAGGAGTCCTGGATGCAACCCTAAATGAAATGCTAAACACAGTTTATGGAAACCTTAAACTGTTAGAAATGGTTTTATTTGTTAGGATGACTGATGCTGAGCTTGCCCAAACACAAATAGACCAAGAACAAGTGGGAGCTGCTCAGATGTAGTTCTTCAACTGCAAGATACAGTTCATTTGGTTTTTAGCTGTCTACTTCACATACTGTCAGGTGCACAGGTTCAACACAAAATACATTTTAATTAGGGATGCACCGATACCGATATTTTGGTACCGAGTACTGATAATTTTTTTCCGAGTACCGAAAGTCCCATTCAGGAAGCCAGGTGGCGTGTAATGACTCACCACCTGGCTTCCTGATTAGCCGGGCAGCGTGCAAAGACTCACCACCCGGCTTCCCGATTAACAAGAAAGCTGTCCCATAGGAATCCCCATAATAATAATAATCATGTGATCCAGCATGTCTCTGCAGTGCTCGGCTCTATGGCTTGTTATGCTGCGGATCTCTGTCCCCTCTCACCTCGGCATGTCCAGCCTGTCTCTCCCGGGGCCTCTCCAGCCAGGAGCGGCCTTCCTCCGGTACCCAGCCAGAGCTGGCTTGCTGGCCAATCATGGAAGCCCTGCTCTCTAAATTGGCTGGGAGGCCGGCTCCATGCTCCCTCGTCGTGAGATGAGGAGGAAGCATGAAGCTGGCTTCCTGGCCAATCAGAATGCCGGGCGTTGCGTCATTACACGGCGCCAGGCTTCCTGATTGGCCAGCTTCCCGACCAATCAGGAAGCCGGGCAGTGCATCATTACACGTTGCCTGGCTTCTTGATTGGCCGGGAAGTCGGCTCCATGCTCTCTCATCACAAGTGACGAGAGAGCATGGAGCCGCTTCCCGGCCAATCAGGAAACTGGCAGCGTATAATGACGCGCTGCCCGGCTTCCTGATATAGGAAGTATCGGGCTGGGCATCGGAGGATTTGGGCGAGTACTCGTACTCGCCCCAAATACTCGGTATCGGCACTGAGATGGATACTGGTATCGGGGCATCCCTAATTTTAATAATGTTGTACAGATAAGTGTCTGTGAAGTTACAGATGCAATTTGCAATGCTAAATGTAGGAAATGGCTACTTGCATTGAATTGCAGACCCCTCCAATTGGCTGCATGTCAGATCCCTCCTGTTGGCTGCATGTCACTTTCCATTTTTTATCCATGAACACTCATAAAAGCAAGTCTTTGCTCAGATTTACTTTCCCCCATTGCTACCCAGATATAACACTGAAATATAAATGCTTGTGTCTACTGAACTATTTAAAGAACCCTGACATAAAAAATGGAACCTGCCATTGCTGACCTCCTTTTGAAAATGTTAGTTGCAGGTTGTTCATGCTGATAATCTGACTCAATACTGTTTTAGTCACTGAACCAGAATTACTATGCCAGTGGCTTCGTTCTGACTTCATTTAATGCATGCAAGCCTATTCAGAGAGGTCATCAATGGTAACCTTCCATTTTCCTCTATGGCAGGTATGCCAGTTAATTTGGTGCAGTCCAGAAGGTTTAAAGTGTCATTGTCTTGCTGATTTTACTTCTACATTTTCCTCCTTTTTTTTTAGAATGTATCCATCGCCTACATCGGAATTTTTCTGGGTGGAGATTATAGTTTCTCTTGGTTAAATTTTTTAGGTTTAAATATTTGGTAAGTACACATTTAAACATGTTTACATAAATGCTAACATTTCTATGTATTGAATATTGACGTGTTGGACAAATTTCAGGTCAGTGAGTGTAAAAGTATATCAACTGGCACCTATATTTTTTTTTTAGCCTGTTCTGCTGTTGTCAATGGGAGTACTTACTTAGCTCCTTTAAAAGATAACTTTTTTATTTTAGGCAATAGACTGTGCCAAAAATGATTTGTAGCAAACTACTAAATAAAAATGTCTATATATTTTACAGAAAAGCTTAGTTTGCAGCTTCCTGTCCTGCACATGTCTTGTAATCTGTTTAAAGGTCTTTCATCTTGAAACAGTCCCTAATGCTCCTCTCCTAGTCTCCAAATGAGATACAGGGAGGAAGTCTCTGTACTAAGCTGCTCATTATTCACTCCAAGCAGCCCAAAGAGAAACCTCCTAGAAATGGGAGCAGCCATCATCTCTGCTCCTTTGCACCATCCTAAATTGCTCTTTGGCATCTTCACCTGCACTGTCTGTCATAGATAATTTTTGGTATTTTCAATATGAATATATATATTGTACTGACTCAAAGCTCCAGTGTAAGACCCCAAAAACCCATATTGAAACGGGGTATTTACTATGAATGATTAAAAAAAGAGTTGTTTCTACATCTTCTTACTACAGTGGCAGCAAAAGGACTTCTATTTGTGAACCTCCCTTTGTTTTACCAGGAACAGCACAATGATTTTAAATGTTGTCCATGTTGTACTGAATGTGAAATCCAGTATAATAGCACAATCATTATGATGGATTAAAGCTGTCTAAGCACTGTTAAATATATCATAGAATGATACAAAAAGAAGCAAAGATTTGAGTTTTAAAGGTGCATACACCACAACCAAAAATATACCTACTGTAATCAAAAATGAAAAATAATTTTATTGTAGAAACATAAAAACAGGTAGAGCATAGATATTTAGCTCTATGAAAGCAATAATAATACCCTCAATATACATCCTAGATAGAAACACCACCAGGCGGTGGGGGACCACAAGAGAGGCAACCTGGACACTACTCGCAGCCACTAGAAATTACAAGTCTGTTGAACAGAATTAAGATCCTGATAAACTATACTAAATCTAAAATATTAAAAAAAGGGGAAGCACTCTATTATCACTGTAAAATATGAATAGCATATTCTACAAACTATGTGGGCACTTCCAATCCAAACTTGCTGTCACAAGGACCAGTATTCCACCCAGCTTCTCCACCGCTGTCTTTAACGGCATGACTGTTAAAGTCCAGGCCTTGAGGAACAGTGGTCCTTCAGATGCTTTAACCTCTATGCTCTTTAATAGTAGAAAGTTGAACTCCCACAAGCTCTACCATTGCACCTGAAAGGCTTATTTTGCTTCGTGCAAGGCCAGGAAGTTTTATCCTAGGAAGTACTGCATGGGAAACATTTTATCTGTCCCCCAATCTGGCTTAGACCAGTGGTTGGCCTTGAGTACCATCAAAGGTCGGATATCTGTGTTTGTGATTCTCTTCTAGAGTCAACTTGCCTTTCACTCCATAGTGAAGATCTTCTTGCAGAGGACAACCCATGTTGTTTCCCTTGTTTCCACTTCGGGTTACTTTGTGGTACCTCAGTCTGGTTCTCTTGGCTGTTGAATAACTGCCCTTTGAACCAATCAGAGATTTCCCTCTTCCCCTAATCACTCGCAAAGTGGCCTTCCTTGTAGCCATCACTTCTGCTAGGCATGTTGTGGTGATGCCCTGTGATTCAGGTATGCCTCCTTTTTATTAGTTCTTTTTTTTACTGTGCCCTGTTAGGGTTGTATTTCCTGGGCCTGTTCTGTAATAAACAATCAAGAAAACAGGATTTGTGTCTTACCTGTAAAATCCTTTTCTTTGTGTGCATCACGGGACACAGGATCCCCCACCTCTGTATTTTGTGATCCACTCTGTACTGCTTGCTACAAAACTAAAGCAGGCTGGGAGTGGGAGAGGTTATTGATTTTCCAATGACCAGGAGGTAGCTGCATAACTCAGCAGTTAATTTAACTCCCTGTGTCCTGTGATGTACTCTAAGAAAATTATTTTCTCTAATGGCTATCTTTAAAATGTATATGCTCCTGAGATTTCTTTACTTGTTTCATACAGCTCACGTATGCACACCTTGATCTTCCTTTTAACAAATGCATGTGGTACTGTTCCACTATATATAGGCCAGGCAAGGACCCAGGTTGGAGTATAATATCTTGATATGAGGTAAAAATGCTGGGGGAGCAGGCTTACCAAATCTGGAGCTATAATATAAAAAGCTGGTTTACGTACTCATTTTGTACATTGACATTACAATGGAAACAACAATAATGACTGAGAAACAAATCTCATCTGTGCTGCCTTTCTCTGTCCTGTGGCCTGTACCAAGTGAGCGCCCCAAACTTCACACACTTCCATTTTGCCTATCTCCTTTGCTATACACCGAAGACTCACTTATTCATACCTATCATATATCCTCCTACATGACTCTTTTTTTCCCTGGAACTCATAATACAACTTATCCCTGGCGGCATTACGATAGGCCATCACCTATCTATCAGACCTGTACCACTCTAGGTATTAATCGTTTACATGACCTCCTTCAGGCAAAGGTCTCGATCTCAGAAAATTAGCTTCATTACTTCGCACAATGCGATTGTTATCTGTCTCTTAGACAAACAGACCCCATGTGCAGAACTTGTACAGACCTCACATTTCTCTGCCAATGCCCCACCGTCCCATCCCACACTATATTTTTGCTACATGGGCTTTAATTGACCGAATGGTTGGGTCACAACCCCTTTTTTTATTGCTAAGCGGGAATAGGAATTAGAGATTAGAGTTCATGAAAGATGAAATCTTGAAGGCCTTTGTTATTACACTTAAACTTATTAGAGCCACTGCAGTACAATAACAGTCTAAAAATACTATCGCATTGGTGTAAATGTCCCTACAATTTACATAGGGTCTTCCCATTGATATTGCCCCTCTGCCCCTAGGGCAGAGGGGCACATCGGTTAGGATTGACACTCTATTAGGTGGCTCTGGGATGCACTATTCAATATCTACACCGTGGTCACATGGGAGACCATAATCAATGAGTTCTTGTAAATATACCTGTAGGAACAAGCTGAATGCCTTGCTAGCACAAGAATACCTTTATGTAGAAGCCCCTAAAAATTGCTGATGCACTACCCTATCCCCGAAGGGTATAGGTCACCGCCTACCTCCTTCTTAACCCAATCATACACCTAGAAATTGCCTCTCCTCATTCCCTTTATCTCCCCTCCCCTTTCTCTGTGTTTTACCCCTTATTTCTCCCTGACCCAAAGCTTATTTTTTTACTTCCTCAGGGGTACAGAGAACTTTCTTGTTACATATGGATGTCTGCTAAATTCTCTTTACCACCGTACTCTTATCTTTCTTAAATAAGTAAAATTTTAATATTTAAATGAATAAATAAAACCTCGTAATATTCTGTATTTGCTCCCTTCATGGAATCTGGAAATTTTAACACAATGTTTTCAATGTACAAACCAGTGGTGGATTGGTGTCTGCATTCCTACTTTTTAGAAACAAAGTAGATTAGATTTGAAGAACCTATTTTCAACATGTTTTATCCTTTTATGGCAATAACATTCATCAATACGTTTACATCTCATGATAAAACAATTTTAACACTGGACTTTTCCCAGAACTTGGCAGCAGAGTGATAACATTTTCATATCCCAATGCTGAGAGCTGATATATATCTTATAAACTGCTGCTCAGTAGTTTACATTGTCTGCCCTGTTTTGTTTAATTAGAAGGCAATAGATGTATCACAAAATGCAGAGTAATATCATTAAAACTGAAATAATTTAAATTTCTGTTGAACGTTAGAAGCAGTGGTATGTTAGTGTTCATTCATTAACCTGAAACATATAAAGCTTAATACCCGGGCATAACATTATGCAGGAAGCTACCCATTACACAGTGGGAGCATTGAATGGAGCAAGCAAGCATCTGAAGTTTACTTTCAGCTCATCAGACCTAGTGCTGAAGTGATGATGTAATGTGTAAGTGACTATGTCATCGCTAACGTTTCTCAGAACTTTGTCATATTGTTTCTATGCACAGGGAAGTTTCTAGTGACTGCCATACATAGGTGTCTTAGTGTGGGTAGAGCTCCCTTAAAGGAGAACTATGGGGTCAGGGCTTTTCCCCATAGTTCTCCTTAGGGTAATGGGAGGACACAAACTAGCGTCCTCCCGTTACCCTAAGCTCAGTATACCGCGACAGCTCGCGGTATACTGAGAAGCTGCAGCCGGAGCGGATCCCGACATCGATGTCGAGATCCGCCCATCTGCGTGAGTGACAGCTGGCTCTGCCTATCTAGAGGCAGAGCCAGCTGTAACCGCCCCCTCCCCCGTCCGTTACGCCAGTCAGCGCTGGCGGATCAGGGAGGGGGGAATCCAGCCCCTCCCCTGTCACGGCAGAGAGCCGTGACAGGATCGAGAGGTGAGTGAACGCCGGTATATGTTCGCTCACCTCCCGATCTACTGAGCCGACCTGTGACAGTCTCATTGTCACTGGTTGGCTAGAACTATGAGGTGAGTGAAACGCACTCACCTCATAGTTCTCCTTTAATGCAATTCAGAAATAATACATAAAGTAAAATTATGGCCTCTGTGATGTTTGGGGATATTAGCACATATGGTGAGCCGTTTAGTAATGCAGTCCACTCGCAATATCTTCTTTTTAAAGACCTAGTAGCCCACTTTTTTTAAATGAGTGGTCATACATCCACATTGGATAAACCAACCCAGGTTTTGTTCACTACAGCATCCATGCACTGCTTGCAACAAAACATGAGTATAGCCTCCTGGCTTCCATTCCCACTGGTCCTCTCCGTAGTGCTGTCCTGCACTTGTACTGGTGGCCTCTCAAGCTGTCGGCTTTTCCAGCCTCACTAGTTCTTCCAGCCTCCCTGGCTGTATTTGTGTGACTCCAGCACACACACCACCTGATTCCACTTTGACTTCTGGGGAAGTCCTCCTGACTCCTGAACACGGTCTGCTCCTATTTCCCAGCAGAAGCTGATTCCCCTAGCCAGCATCATTTCCTTAAAGGGTTTCTAAACCCTCCGTTTTTTTGCATATATCTACTGCTTGCAAGCAGTAGATATATGCAAAAAGTGTATCGGGCGGCCGCAAAGCATCTTGGGGCAGGCGCATGCGCAGTTCGGATTTTCGGCCGGGAGAGGAGGAGAGACACAAGGTAAGTCTATGGACGCGTGCACCCGCATGCAGACACAGTCGGACAGGAAGTGCCAGCAAGCACAGAGGAGTCTGCGCTGGATCGTAGACCCGCAGCAGCGCTGGAGGTTCAGATGAAAACGACAGGAAAGAAGAGGAAGATTGGATTAAGAGACATAATTTTAAGGTGAGTGCTTTAATTAACATTGGGGGGAGGGAAAAAGTGACCTTAATGTCACTTTAATGGTTGTGCACACCTGTGCAATTATCGGGTGCTGGTCACTGCTGAACCCTGGTTCCAGGCCTGGAGCTTTCTTCCCTCCTGAATCACTTTGAAACCTCCCCATTCCAGGATCCCATGCAGAATCCAGAACACCCCTTGCTTCCTGACACCTCTCAGTCCTTCTGGCTGAGAGTCCTGGGTGATCAGAATCCCAAATTCCACCATGGGATTGCCACACAATATCACACCTCTTAAAAAGATATGCTCCAGCACCTAATTGTGAGTGCATCTGCACTTAGTTATTCCTTAAGCTGGTCATACACCCTTAAATTCCTCCTGCTGTGCCTATTGTATTTGGACAGTTGGTGCCCGCGGCTGTCAGAATACAGTGCTGAACAGTGACTTCAGATGATTGGCTGCAGTTACTGGTCGGCTGAAAAGTTTTCACCCGTCTCCTTTGAATGTGGCCAAAAAGAGACCCATCTACTTGACTTCGACACCCTGTCTCCATACCCCTCAAAGTTCAACATTTCGGATGTCAAATGAGCATCCTGGGAGAAAATTTGAGAATATGCCCTGATTTTATTTCATCTATAGTTGTCAAACAGGGATTTTGTTGAATTTAGCTGAATTCCCTAAAAAACAACATACTATATCTCTGATATTGAACCATTTTATAAATGTGTGCTTTTTTTAAATGTGCTTAACTTTAATACCTAAAAGAGAACTAAGGTGGAAAGTGTTTTTCCCCATAGTTCTCTTAATGGTCACGGGAGGACATATACTGAGCTTTGGGTCACGGGAGGACGCTAGTATATCGCGAGCTACACCCAGCTGTGTGAGTGACAGCTGGCTCTGCCTATCTAGATGATGGCAAACCTGCACCCAATTTTATCTTTTGCTACATGTGCTCCAAGATGGAGGCTCTCATAGGTTAGTGTTAGGACCGCACTATATAGAGGTGCCTTGGCGCGGCTGTGCGGCTTTCACATATTCTGCAGAAGACGTGTATCTAAAACCTGTTTTTAACCTTTAGCGGTTAGACAAGTTTTTTTTTATTGGCTGGTGAGTGTGCTGGGAAACATTTTGCTGTTCCAAAGCTCAGTATTTCACGAGCTACAGCTTGCGGTATACCAAGACCACCGCAGCCGGGACGGATCCCGACAATGCTGTCGAGATCCACCCAGCTACGTGAAAGACAGATAGCTCTGCCTATCTAGAGTGAGTCAGCGCTGGAGGATCGAAGAGGGAAGGGGGGAATCCCTGCGGGGAGCCGTGACCGACAGTCCCCGCTCTCTGCAGGGTGAAGATCAAGAAGTGAGCGAGCGACGATATGCGTTCGCTCACTTCCCGATCTATTTAGCCAACGTGTGACAGTTTCATTGTCACAGGTCGGCTCAAACTATGAGGATGACTGATCTTCACTCACCTCATAGTTCTCCTTTTAATGAAGGAAATTTATCAAAACTGGAACAGACAAAATCTGGAACAGCTGTGCATGGCAACTAATCAACTTAACTGAACAAACTGAAGAGAGAAGCTGATTGGTTGTCATGCACAGCTGCTCCAGATTTTGTCTGCTCCAGTCTTGATAAATTCCCCCCAAATGTACTGTATTTCTGTTTTGTGACTTTCTCTGCCATTTGAACTTGCATAAATTGCATAAAACGGTTATTATTTTACATCTTTGGATGTTAACTTCTTTAAAGATGGGGGTTTTTTCAAACTTTGAAAAGGTACAAAAACTGAAGTATGTCACTACTTTACAGTTTGTTTTCAGATGGAAACTTAACATTTGTTTCACATTTTAGAAGGACAGTGCTTTAATACAAAACACAATTTAATGATATAAACCCATGACTAGGATGCAGTGATTAGCCAGAACAAAATCAGTTACGCGGCTATTGTTTTTATTGTTAGTTCCTTGACTGGAGACAGCTCTAAATTACATTAATATTGTCATGGTGTATGGACTGCAGTGAATTATCTTGGAGCAGTTCAAACTGGGACACTGAAAGTTTTCGTTCTAGCCCTTCATTGAACTCTTTAAGGCCCCAGTAATTTTGCCTAAATTAGTTCTCAGTTGACACACGTACACAAAGCTGGTTGGGCATTTGGATCTTGTTGGTTCTTTTTGGAACAGAACAACTGGATCTTTAGAAATCCACTGGTAAACTAATTGTGGGTGTCTCAGTAACTGATCTGTATGCTTATCACTGGAGTAGACTTCAACCACTAGAATTACCTTAAACAATAAATTTTCTGATGTTTATACCTTTTTGCCTGGAAAATTTAGAAAAATGTATTGCTTATGTACAGGCTCTTAGCTGGAGCTACATGAATAGAGGTGTAAAAGTGCTAGTGGTACCTAACTGGTGTTGGGAAACACTAACACCTTTATCCTGTACACAATAATATTGTGACTTATGATGGGGACTGCAATTAGGATTGAAATTCTGGGAAATTCTCTCCCATCACCCCAAAGATTTTTAATTTCATTCATTTATTGCAAAAGGCTTAAAGCATCATTTAGACTGGTTGTAATTCAATCATATTGATGATAAATCAAGCATCAAATAACTTTACACCTCCTAGCCTTTCCACATGTTTCGTAGTTCAATGGTCTACTTCTACAGGAGATTATATGAGGTTAATTATCTATAACTCCATAAACACATTTATTAGTGCATATATTTACATGTATAGTATATTCCAGTATTGCCGATCCATTATTTCATTACTCACATTTAACATTGTATACTGAGTAGTTCTGTCTAAAAGGTCTTTTCACTGTAGGTGTAAAGAAAGAATCTCATGAGTTGGGGAGGGATACAAGGGATTATAAAGGGGTCATATCGCCAGTGGCACTCCCATGTAAATAATATACATAGTTACATAGTATTTGAGGTTGAATAAAGACACAGGTCCATCAAGTCCAAACTTTGTGTGTCTGTATGTGATTGTGTATATGTGTACACGAGTCACTGTGTGTCCTTGTTTTTAAGTGTACATGTACCCCTGTATGTTGCGGTCTCTAAAAAAGGTATCTAATTTTTTTTTTTTATACATTAAAATCAAAGAGTAATTTAACCAAAATAACTGTCCTAACCAACAGGCATACCACTAAAGTAGAGGTTTTAAGTCCCTCTTGTGCCAAAAGTATAGAAAAACACATTTACTTGGATCTAAAATATCACATAAGTTGTAAAGGAGCCAGGGTGACAACACCCCCCCCCCCCATTGCATTTAATAAAGGCACTCGCCAATAGTAGCCAAATGTAAAAGCTTAGCAAGGACTCCTCCACAGATGATGCTCACAGAAAAGGGTCAGTGTCACTGTAATTCTATTGTGGCACACCAGCCGCGCCCAGTGGCTAAAAAAAACCCTGATTTCACGGCGTAGCATATGGCGCACAGTGTGGAATCACCAGTGTTGTTGCACCAAATGCTGGAATGCGCATTAAGCCCAACCATGTCCTAGTGCGTTTTAACCTGTACTTTGTCCTGCCACCTCACCACAGCTACTCCCACCCACCTAAAGGGGAGCTGGGGAAAGGGAAGATCGAGCCGGAGGCAGTAAATCCTGTACTGAATATCGTGAGCATTACACAAATGTTTGCAAAAAATGTCACATAATGTCAGAACACTATATTACCAAATATAACTTTCTGACATCTGCTTTATGAGTTTCTCTCAGAAAAGGTTTGAAACTAGCCACAAACAATATATATGATGGATTGTATTGGTGATGGAAAGGTGGATGTCTTCCCACTGGATTGGCTATGTTTCTATTGTCAATAGAATAGATATGATCATATATTTTCCTCCAAAAAAAGTGTGTAGTTTTCCCCACATACAACACCCCACATAGAATGCCTACTGTACTACAATCCACATAATGTTTAGAAATAAGGGGGCAACCATTCGGTAAAATAGTCTGCTCTTGATCATTTCGATATATACAATAATTGCAAGAGCCATGTTTACTGTCCCTGTACATACACAAGGTTCTCTGCGTCGGTTTGCAACTAACGGCTCTTTGCTAAATTTTCTTTTATAGATCTAACTCTTGTAAACACTATTTCTGGAGTGTTCATATATATTTTGTTACTTTATTGTCACTCTTCAATAAATACCAATGCTTATTTAGGGATTCCTTTGTGCTTGCAGGTATAGCAAATCACCATAATAACTGTATTAATCTTTCTGGTCTTAGATATAAATAATAAAGTGTTGCGTGATTATCGCTAATTTCTTTCTTACTATTGATGGTATAGGATACTTTTGTCTAAAGGTGCTTGATGTGCACTACTGCCATGGAGAATAATGTTATCAGCTATTGGTTTATGATAGGGTGCGGTTGTCAGGGAATCACCTTCTGGTACAAGGATTTAAATATCTGGAAAGGAAAGCCTTTTCTGGTTGCATACTGTGAAATGTAAGTTAAAATAATCTGTTTTCATACATGTGACAAGACTTGTCCCAGACACTAAACATGTCACCTATGTACTTAAGCCACGATAAAATGTGGCATAAGTACATATTCAAAGAGTCATCAGAGAAGAGGTGATTATTTTCAGCCTGTGGCAGGACACGGTCACCCAGTGCTCAGGGCGAAGATGTCAAACTACACCCTCTCCCCGCCTATCCCACTCCCAGCTGCCACCGAACTTGTCTCAACATCATTGCACAGTTCTGAGTCCACCAGTCATATGGTTTTATGTGGAACTGCACAGTGATATCATGGGATCCTCCTCTCCCTCTGCAGGTACCCATGTGCTAATTGTAAATAGCACCAGAGCGGCCAGACCAGCCAGGGGCAAAACAAAAGGCAGGGCACGCATGTGCTTACCTACTTTGCCAGGAACAATTTGCATATGTGCCCATTCAATATAACACAATATCCCTAAACATGCAGAGCAGACATAATACAGGCATCCTTTTCTGGGTCTTGTCTGGGCTTACTGCCTTAACAGGTTCTTCCTATGGCAGAGAAGGGGCCCAGGCTGGTGGGTTAGCCAAAGATCTATAGGATCTTGGATCTAGGAGTCAATGAGCATCCCTGGCACCTCTCTAGCTGTGCATGTCCCTTTCTTGGCAGGAAACTGGAGTGTACACAGGGATATTTTTTTTTTCCCCCCACAAAATTTTATTTGATATTTGAGTGATTCCACTCACATGCACACAAAACTAATCTGCTAACATTTTCAGTCAGGCTATCCACAGCAAAAATAACTGCTCTACCTGGGGGAAAGGAAAGCCCGTTCTGCTTTTGTGGTAATGCATAGAAGGTTTATATCCTTGGAAAGTCCACTTGGAGGAATTCTCATGTTTGTTTTCGTAATAAAATTTGTATTAAAAGCTTCACTGATCATCTAAAAAAATATGTTATTGAACTGCTCCACAGTAGTAGATGATATCTTCCTATACTATTCTTTATTTTTTAATATGTCTAAGCACATGGTTTTTTATTGGTTGTTTTCCATAACCACAATATTACCGCCTTTGTATACAGTACTTTCCCATTTATATTGCGGTTATTTTGTAATTGGATTGTGCTCGAGAATGTTTTGTAGTAACATTGTGTAATCCCAAAGCAATGCTGGATAATGTTTTGATTTATGTTGTTTGTTGCAAAAAAGCATATGTACTTGAATTAGTCTGCAATAGTGGAAAAGCCTTGTATTTTTAAAAAATCTTTACATTTCATCTTTCCTTTCCATGAACTCAAGCTTTCTTTCTTCATCATCCACCTCCATTATTGCTTTCCTCCCATAACTCAATATGATCTTAAAGGAGAACTATGGGGTTAGGGCTTTTCCCCATAGTTCTCCTAAGGGTAACGGGAGGACACAAATAGCGTCCTCCCCTCACCCAAAGCTCAGTATACCGCGAGCTAGAGCTCGCGGTATACTGAGATGCCACAGCCGGAACGGATCCCGACAATTCTGTCTGGATCCACCCAGCTGTCACGGCTCTCTGCACGGATAGATCGAGAAGTGAGCGAGCGCGGGTATGTGTTCGCTCACTTCCTGATCTTCTGAGCCGACCTGTGACAGTTTCATTGTCACAGGTCGGCTCAGATGATGAGGCTGAGTGAAAATCACTTGCCTCATAATTTTAAGGTGCTTTATATTATTGCCTTGAGAGTTGGCACCTTCTTTTCCTCTGTAGATGACACATATGATGATAAATTGAAAAATACAAATTTTCTTTGTAGACACTAGAAACACAGAGCCCAATAAATTTACAAATGTTTCTTGAATGTACAGTATAGAACACTATATGTGTGGTATGATCAGATAATGATTAGGTAATGGGTCAATGGCCAGAGTTGTGAGGACCCTCATATAACCCCTCCCGCTCCCTGCTTGTGTCATTAGGTGATGGATGTCTCCTCTCTCTGAGGGAGATGTATGTAGTTTACGTATGTTGTTACTGTGATTCAACTATCAAGTCTATTTCTTGCTGACAACTTTATACCTTCCGGATCAGTGCCCCGCGGCAATGGCTTCAGGAACTGTACCCGGGCGGAATAGAAGGGGCCAGCCTTTAATGTTGCTTTGGGCAATGGGCCCTGCATTAGACGCCCATCTTGGCACGTAGTGCAGCACGTGAGGTTTGCTGCAGGGTGCTATACAGGTCCACTGCAGTGGCATGGCCACACTGACTTGACCCCTTCCCTGAAGACCCCCCATTCAGGGGTAAGCTTGTCCAAAGTGAGCTAAGGGGGTGCCCCCTCCCTTTTGGAGGTCTGACACTTGGTGGGTGAGTCTTAGCCCTTATTCCCCTGAGTCCCCCTGTCTCCTAGACTGGCCCTTTGAATTCAGGCTGCTCTCCCCTTCAATGATCCTGCCTCAAAAATTGCATGACACCATTTCAGTGAATATTGATGAGGTGAATGCGGGTCCACAATTAAGAGCCCTGTCACACTCGCCTCTCCCATAAATGATGGCTCAGTTTCCTTGCTGAGTTCATACAATCAGCCTTGTGGGGCTCTGTCTGCCAGCCAATGAGGAGTGGCGTTGCGTCTGCACTAGTTACCCCTCCTATCCACCGCACGAGATTGAATTTTGATGTGAGGTGCTTTAGGTGCTTGTGGAGATATATAGAACACACAAATTGATTGGAACATCTCAGCGTGTGGTGCCTCATGTTTAAGTTTCACCTAAGGCCTCACACACTGATTTCTCACAGTAATTTGTAGAATATTTATTTTATTATTTTTCAATATATACACAGTATAAACATATGAACATTATTATTAAGAGACCACCATATAATATTCCGCTAATATTAAAGGCATTATTCCCTTTTAAGGGTCTCAGCTAAAACAAAGCCAGAAGAAAGAAACATAAGAGGAAAAAAAACCATAAAGCCATCCCAACCCTAAACCCCCTCCCCCCCATAAAAACAAACAAACAAAAAAAAGACAACCATTCTCCTTTCCCCTTGCCGCCCCCCTCCTCCCCCCACAGTGGCCCTACGGCTGTGCCTCTTGTTCTCTAAACTCACATAGTAGCACTATAAAATGTTATCCATGGGTTCCACGTCACCAGACTTTGTGGGTACCTATCCTGTGATGGCAGTACTAACTCTTCTACCCTTCTCAAAAAGTTAATTTCTTTAATCCAATCTTTAATTTGCGGAGTATCTTGAGACCTCCATTGTCTAGCTATTACCGTTCTTGCAGCAAATAAAAAAAAATTGGAATAGGCCTTAACTTTTTTGATAGGACCTAGTATAATAATAGCGCAATCTCAGGTGTAAGAGATCCCTGGACCTTGACAAGATGTTCTCCATATCCTATACACCAGGGGCACCCACAATTTTTCGTCTGGAGATCTACTTTTCAAATGACAAGGTCAATGAGATCTACCAACGAAAAAAACACCTGCGTTCAGGGGCGGGAGGGGGCGTTGCGGTGCATTGAAGTCTATGGCACTGCAGCCAGGCCACTCACCCACAGTCCGATCGCATGCACCCAGAACCTAGGCACATTAGTACCTGCGTTCCGGTCCAGTGTGATCCGCAAAAATGCTGCAAGCACTATTTTTGCAGGTCACATTGGACCGGAATGCAGGCACTAATGTGCCTGCGTTCCGAGGGCGGGCAATCGAACTGTGGGCGGGGAACATGGCTGCGTTGCATCTCCATGCCCCCTCCCGCCCCTGAACGCAGGGAGCCGGCCGGCTTGCATTCCAGTGCGTTCTAGAGGCGCCAGCGTCCTATCCTCCCACGGTGCTCGTGTGGCTGACGTTGCACACGGGGAGAGGTGTCTCGCTCCTTTCCGTCTGCGGCGTCTGACACATTCAGCCGGCAGCCACACGAGCACCGCGGGAGCATAGCCGTAGCCAGCTCCTTTTGCGCACGAGGCAAGAAAAAAAGGTGTCCCCCAACAGGCGTGTGATATAACCCAGTGCCCTGCCTCCAGGATTTTTTATTTTATTTTTATTATTTCTTATTTGTTGTTTTTTTTATTTCATTTTTTTTCCCCGTTGTGAGGGCTTTGGGGAAACATTAGGGGTCTAAACAGCCCCCTAATATTTCCCTTTTAAAATCGAAAAAGAAATTGAAGACACAAAGTCCTCAATCTCTTTTTCTGCAGCCCCTGTTGTAAATGAATGGAAAGCACAGAGGCTTCCCATTCATTGAGAAAAAATGACTATCACCAGTTTCTGAATGGGGAGGAGCCTCTGTAGCGAGCGCTTCTCCCCATTGAGGAACTTATGAATGAACAGGAAGTGATGCAAATCACATCCTGTTCATTCATAACTGGGGACACATAGTACTATGTGTCCCCAGTTATTTACAAACACTGGAGTGATCAGCTGATCGCTCCAGTGTTTGTCCTGCACAGAGGACCGGTCCTTTGCCATTCGGCCACGCAATCCCCCGCCCCCTACTGCAGCTTCACTTTTCCTCAGATCCCCGTTGCAGATGGGGGGAGAGCAGTGGGGATCCAGAGAAGACAGGACATCACAATCTACCAATGATCGCTACGCGATTGACTGGTAGATCGCGATCGACCTAATGGGCACCCCTGCTATACACCATTTCTCAAAAAGGTTGGATCTTTTGGCATGACCACCATATATGTAACATAGTAGCTTTTTCTACTCCACATCTCCAACATCAGTCAGATATGTTTGGAAAGATCTTATTTATTAGGGTATGACATCTGTACCATCTTGTCAATATCTTAAAGTTCCGTTCCTGGATGTAACTTAATATACTTGATTTGAACGTTAACACAAAAGATCTTTTTTTCCATTCGTGTTGTGATAATCTATAGCCCAATTCTGTTTGCCATCCTCTCACATAGAACGGGCTCTCGGAGTAAGCTTGGGCCAAGATAATATGATATATCTTTGATCATTTATGTTTACTTTCCTTTTGGTTCATACACAAATCCTCAAAGGGAGTCCTATCTCGCTTAAGAGCAGTAATATGATGTTTAAGCTGAAGGTATGCAAGCCACTGTCCCTGTGAAGAACCACCATCTGGGATCAATAAAGATAAAGGATATACACACCATGCTCTGAAATTGCTTGAATAATAGGAGCTGGTTCCATATCGGTCCATTTTAGAAATCGTGGGTTGATATACCGTGGCGGAAAATCCGGATTACTTAATATAGGGGGAGAGAGGTCCTACGTCATCTGATATATTGTATAGCTTTACTGTCCTGTCCCAAATTTGTATTAGTGTCCTAAAAAATGAAGGTTGGCCCCTGTATCAGCCTTTTCTGGGGCCGGATCCATGGGATTGCAGTCAGTGTTAAAGGGGTAGCTGCTTGATCAATAGATATCCACAATTTATAGAAGAAAACCAATCTGTGATGCGGGTTAGCACTGTTGCCCAGTAGTATAGCTCCATGTGTGGGGGACCTGCACCACTGTCCTGTCTATTCATTACTAATATATCCTATCTTATTCGTGCCGGGGTACATCCCCAAACATATTTAATCATAGCTGACCTCGGGGTCCTGAAGTAAGATCTTGGCATTTTAATCGGGATAGTTTGGAATCGATAAATCTTGGCAAAATATCAATTTTAGTCAATTCCATCCTTCCTATCCACGAGTGCATTTTTGGCCCCAAACTATTTAATCTATGCTGCATCTCTACCAATAGTTGCGTGTAATTTAATTCAAATGTAGTTCAAAAACATCAGCAGCACTCCAGTTTAAACGTGAAAAAGATCCATTTTCATGACTATACTGGAGTGCTGGTGACGTTTTTGAACTACATGTTATTTCACGGTGCCATCCGTGGTCATTTCAAGCACCCACCTGGACCATACAGGTTTTCATTACTAACCAGTAAGGAGTGCAGCAAGATATATAGATACTTAATTTAATTAAAAAACATCTGATTCTCGTACCGCCACATATATTCCAAGGTATTTAATGCTTTCCTCCCTCCACCTAAATGGGAAGTCAGTCCGAATAACCTCCCGTTCACGTGATGGGAGCAACACATCCAACCATTCAGTTTTGGATGCGATGAGTTACTCAGTTTACAGCTCTATTTCTTTTAAGAGTGATGGAAAGCCAATAAGGGGATTAGAGATATAGAGGAGCAGATCATCAGCAAACAGGCTCAGTTTGTGTATCTCCCACCACTATACCCCGTACATCTCCATTCATCCTGATGGCATTGGCTAAATGCTCCATAGGCAAAATATACAATAGTGGCGACAGGAGACATCCCTGACGGGTCCCATTATTTATCTTAACTGGTGTTGATAGAATACTATTGATCCTAATTCTCGCAGTCGGACAGGAAAGAGTTTTGCAATAAACGAATGCAATAGGCCCATCTGAATCAACAGAGCCTTAAGGAAAGACCAATCCATTCGGTCAAACACCTTTTCTGCGTTCAGGGATAGTAGGCACATTGGGGACTCATGCCAACGTGCCCATTGAATTAAATATAAGGTCTTAATTGTATTATCACGTGCCTCCCACTCTGATATCAATCCCACCTGATCTAAATGTATCAATGGTGTCACTTGTGGCAAAAGGCATGCAGCCAATAATTTAGCATATATCTTAAGATCGTTATTGATCAATGATATTGGTCTATAGCTTGCGCACAGCGCTGGATCTTTCTGTTTCTTAAGAATCAGAGCTATGTGAGCCTCCTGTGACTGCCGAGAAAAAGGGAAAGCCTCATATATACTATTTTATACATATCTTTAAGTATTGGAGTAAGGTCGTTCTTAAATTATTTATAAGAAAGAGCCGTATAGCCGTCAGGGCCAGGGCTTTTCCCATTTAGAACTTTGTATCATCTTTAGTATGAGCATTCAAAACATGATTGGTCCCCTTAGAGATATCTAACCTCACCTGGGGGTCAGCTGGTAAGTTCTCTTTCAAACACCATGATGAACAAGATTTGCTAGATGAGATTTCTCACATTAGAGTTTGAGTTGGAGTATGTAGGTATTGACTTGTTTTCTGCAGTTAGTGTTGAAGAATTAAGATCTGACAGTGTAGAATGAAGATTAATGGAATAGAGTACCACAAAGTCTTAGATCAAAACGGTGCAAATAAGTAATTAATACTCTTTAACTGTTAAATATACAATTGAAACTGTTTTGTTATTTTTTTTAAGTGCACAACATACCCATTTGATCCTGCCAGAAATCCAGTGCTGTCCTGTGCAGTTATATCCCAGGTAGCTTTATTAAACCTTCCCAGGTTACCTGTGAGTTATAGAACACCTACAACTATGTTATGGATGGTAGGGGAAGGTGTTTTGCTGTCCTAACATACTTCCTATCCTAAAGAGAAGTGGGTATGTTGCGCCTGGTAAGTGAATCTATTTGGTTTTACTGTGAATAGTGAAAATAGTCACAGTATGGTTCCGTGGTGATTAGTCCAATGTGAAAAATTATTCTGCAAATATGTGAAGTGAATATAAAGTGCAGGATAAGGTGAGTGATGTCTGTGAAATAATAAAAAAAATAATTATTATTATCGATCCGGTATTGGTTATTTACCAGCTCACTGAGTGGATACATTTGCATGCTTTGTCCAATTGGTGTGTTGGTTTGGGTGGCTCCGCCCCACTGTTGCGGATTTTGTGGATGGGATTACACCAGTCTAACTTGTTGGGCAAGTTGAGGTTGGCTGCAACTAACGATCTAATTGCCTACTGTGTGCTACATTGAACACTTGCACTTATTGGGAGTTTATATTATATTTTTGCTTATATTTTGAGCTTATATATTTTTGTTTATATATTATATTTTTGCTCATATTATTGCACATTCCCACTTTCCCTTATGGCCGAATACAACTAGCTTTCACTATTTCGTTTAGACGGAACCTTGGAGTTGTAGATTTTAATAGATACACACAAGAACCAATCACTCACTAGGATTTTTATCAAAAGGCCATCACACTTTTTTTTTTTATTATTATTATTTCACAGACATCACTCACCTTATCCTGCACTTTATATTCACTTCACATATTTGCAGAATAATTTTTCACATTGGACTAATCACCACGGAACCATACTGTGACTGACTATTTTCACTATTCACAGTAAAACCAAATAGATTCACATACCAAGCGCAACATACCCACTTCTCTTTAAAACACTTAAACACACATTGTTGCGGCTGGTGTTTTAAATCCGACTCCTAGCGCAAACTAAGTTGTTTTGAATACTTCCTATCCTAGACTGACAACACTGCTACTCCATAGATGCAGTACAGTGAAAATGCATTGTTACCCCATGGACAGGAAGTGTGTTAATGGCAGGTTAAAAAAAAAAGAAAAGTTGAAGAAAAAAAGCCTCAATATATAAATCTTTTTGTTCCTCGGTTTAGATACACTTTACATTTTAGTTTTTTACTCCTAGAGTTCCACACAAGACTGTATTTTCAGTGTTTTCTGGAGCTAATATTTAAACCAACAGGCGTAGTAATATGACAATGGGCTAGGACTCCATGTTTCCGTTAGGTCGAGCCCAGAGTTGGCAATCCAAACCACCGTCTGGAAACATGTTGTCCTAAATTTTAACAGCTTGCAGAACAAAGTTGTCTCATGATCGTCATTCCTATTTTCTTTTTATCCTACATAAGAAAAATATGAAAAGAGCTGGGAACTTGCTGTAAATCTTAAGATGATTGCTGCTTTGAATTGTCCCGTTCTTAAAGCGTAACACAAAAGAATTGCATGTTTAGTAAAATTGTACGAAACACAGTGGATTATACAGCATTCATAATTTTAAACTGTTTTTAAATATTACTAGATATTAAAGATGTTATCAAATTTAATATCAACAAGAAACATGTGCACAGCTCACTAACAAACCCATGCAATTCAAAAGCAAAACAAGCCTCTGAATTATAGAGCTCATACCGATAAGTCTTCTCTGCACCAACTACCCATGTGAGCTTTCCAATTCTTAGAGGCAATAGAGCATATTGGGGGAAATTTATCAAAACTGGAGCAGACCGAGTTGCCCATGGCATTCAATCAGCTTCTCTTTTCTGTTTGTTCAGCTAAGCTGGTTGGTTGACATGGGCAGCTGCTCCAGATTTTGTCTGCTCTAGTCTCGATGAATTCCTCTCTTTGTATATTATCATCCACCATACTGTAGGAAAGTTATTTGAAAGAAAAAATTGGAAGGTGTGCATCCCAGTGTTCAACTGGCTACACACACATTACAACGTGTCCAATTTCTGTATGCAGTAGCAACTAATTTAGTTTTTTAGGGTCTACCTAAATATTCCATTCAATGTATATCCAGTCAGTTAGACCATCAAACTGCATTGGTGTTGGAAAAGGGCCAGTTTTTAAATCTTTTAACAATGTTCTAACTAATCCAGTCAACCTTTTTTATATGACCACATCCAAATTTTATAAACAGACTGGATTTTGTGTTTTATGTGCAATTTTTCTAACCTTACCCGAATATACAATAGGAGTGTGTGGCTCTTTCTATTTACCACAATTGCTAAACCTTGAAAATCCAATGAAAACTATTTTGCCGCAATCCTTAAAAAAACAGGCACAGGTTTGCTAACTTGTTTAAGGTCAGTGATATAGACCGGGCCGGTGCAAGGATCTTTCCCTACATAGGCGAAGGAGCATTTTTGCACCCCCCCCCCCAGGTGCTCTCAGGTGGCTGCCTATGCAGCCTTGACCTAGTGCTGACCCTGATGGTAGCGAGACTACGAGACTATAAACCATTTTGTCTGATCTACTTTATGAGTGCTCGCTCTCCGCGCAGTCGTGCGTCTGCCATTCATTCACCAAATCGGGCCAGAACGCACTGGGGCTTGTGTTAACTAGCCCTTAATGTTTATTCTCCAAAATTTTGTTTTGTGTACTGACATGCATGTGGAAGGATAGTACTTTTTTTTTCTACATTCTGTAGTTTCGGTTCAGCTTTTGTTACTTCACAATGTATGTAAATAAAACATGTAAAATATATATGGGTGATATGAATAAATAAGGCTTTTTTATTCACAAACAAAAAATGCAACTCATGCTTTACAGTGTAGAAGACTTTTATATTAACGTTATCTGTCTTCTCTTTACTTAGAGATCAGTTAGATATAACACTTCACACACTGCATATGAATTACGAATTGGGCACTATGACTTAGAGGCTTACAAGCTCACAGAGAAAGAGACACACACACACACACCTACAGCTCGGGACCAGGAGGCAGTGTGAGGAGAGAGAGCTGAGAACGGCTCCTCCTACAGTGCAGAGAGTGGGCAGGAGGAGATAGAGTGAGGCTCCAGAGAAGGCAGATGGCAGGGGTGACAGCTAGAGACACAGTGCTGGTTGAGCAGCTCAAAAATCATCACAGGGGGTGGGGATGGAGCTGAGATCATTGCAGCAAAAGCCGGAGCATCGTTCACACCATTACATCCAACAATGTTTGCAGCTGTGCTAGGATTTTTCCGCTGGCACCCTCAGGCGGTCGCTTAAGCTGCCTTACACTAGCGCCAGCTCTGGATATAGAAATGATTAAGATTGAGTGCCAGGCACGTAGCATAGTTTCACAAAAAGGAGACTAGCAATGACATTTTTTCTTAACAGGGTTCTTTTACACTTAAAAAAAAGACCTGTCGTATAAGTGAAATGTGAGTGAAACACATACTGTACATGTAAAGTAGAAACAGAATACAGGTCTGGTCCCTCAGCTACTCCTACTGGTTCCTCCTACCTCTACAGAAGACAATATTGCAGTTAAGGTCAACAAGAGGAACCAGGGAGTGCTGCTGCAAAACACAGGAGACCAACACTCTCAGAGCGGATGGTTTTGTAGCAGACATTGGAGGATGATTTCCTATGATACGAGCAGAGTTCAGTTGTGCAGGCAGCAGGAGAGGTAAAAATCCAGTCTCTTCTTTACTGGTGCAGGCATTTTACTTCTTATTAAGTCTTATAGCATAAGTCTCCTAATCCTGAGAAAACTCACACATGGTTCCATGTTAATGCTTGTGGTATGAATAATGTTTACACTAAAGTTTTATTTCTTATGACCAGTTATGTTGTGAAGCACATTTATTACCTGTGAATTCCAAGGGTTTGTACTCAAAATCTGGACAGCCCATTCAGGACCATAGGGGAATGTCTGTGGAGACTGAGTAAGGAAGCCTCTGAAAGTTAACAATGCAGCCACTGGCATGCATCTATCTATCATCCATAACAACAATACATTTAAAGTATATGCCATGTATTGGGCACTACTTAATAGGTAAAGAATGGCCAGGTATTTTCCTCAATCTCCAACCTGGGCCGATGTTTGTTGCACCAAGCTGCCAGACTGCTTGACCAGAGACAATTCTTGAACACAAACTCAAGCCAGTAGTGTATGTAAATTCTATCAATGACCACCTCTTCTTTGCTTCATTTTGGTCTGTAACAAATAAATGCATTTTGTTAGGTCTGTTTTATAAGTAAAGGAAAAAAGTATTAATCTTGACAAAAATTGAAAGTCCCAGTTCTTATCTCAGAACAGGTCAGTTAGTGCCTATACTTTGGAGATGAAGACAGAAGGAAAGTAGTTTAGCAAAAAGTGGTGCAGAGGACTGACACCACGCCATGCACAAAAATGCTTCTGTGATGTAAGCAAGCATTAGAACATTAAAAGCTGAATCTATTTTTTTTTGGCAGATCAACAGATATTCTTCTGTACTAGTAGGGCCTTTAAAGGGAAGAACATGGGAAAATGAACATGCATTGCAGAGATGTAATGTTTTTTCTGGTTTTATATACACTTTAACATGGAGATTCAATTGAAAAATAGTTCAGCTACATTAAATGACATTTCATAGATACCTAAACTTCAGCTTTAAAGAAGAACTCCAGGAAAAAAATGTATTAACCCTTGCAGTGGGGCTACCCCAGCACTGCAATGGTTTAGTGCATGTTTGTATCAAGGAGCTAAAAAAAATATATATACTTACTAGACCGTCGTCCGAGCCGGCTTGTTTTTAGACCGGTGTCTCCAGAGTCCCTCCTCCTTTGCTTCAGTGATCGGAGGATCCTGGTGTCATCATGCCCTACACACTGTGCATAGACTGTGTATAGATAGCCTGGTGAGTATAATTTTTTTTTTTAGAACCTGGACAAAAATGAGCACTTAACCCTTGCAGTGTGGGGGTGCCCCACTGCAAGGGTTATTTAGTTGTATTTTTTTTTTTAAACTGGAGTTCTTCTTTAAATAAGAATTTAAACAATGTCACAGTTCATGTAAGTAATTCTATTGTATGTTTTTCCTCTTTCAGCATGGCAGGTGGAGTGGCATATTCTTTTGTAACATTGTGGGCAATACCAAAAACAACAGAGAGCATTCCAAAGACTGCTGTTTGGGACAAAAACAAGAGAGCTGTGTCGCAACGTGTGGAATCAGACACACACAAGCCTAACGTTATTTAAGAAAATTCAGACTGCTGAACAAAACAGCTAAACTTACATTCTGTTGAAGCCGTTTTATAACACATTGAACCTATGAAAATGTTTTGTACTTAGACATGTGTTTTTATGGCAGAAGAGCCAAAGCTGGAGTTTACACTGTGAAGAACCACATTGTGTTTGTATGATGACTTGTATGATCCATTTTATCTGCCTGTTACCTGCTGCCCTGTTTACTAACCACTGATGGTAATTTGCCTCACTGAATTCTACTCACTGTTTTTTTGACCAGGACATTCATTTTAGTATTCTGATCAGGGGCGTATCTGCCGCGAGGCAAACAAGGCGTTTGCCTGGAGCGGCAGATTCGCTGAGGGCGGCGATGCTGCCTTGCCTAGGGCAAAGCTGCACACCCCCCCGGACTGACCCGCCGATTCCCGTAGATGGCATCACCCACCTCTGTATAGTGCGCTCTCACCACCAGCGCCAGCACCACGACACAGAGCAGCAGCAGCCGGCATCTAACACACAGCGCCGCTGCTGCTTGCGGGCCGTCACGTGACGCGGAAGTCTTCCTCCTGTCATCGGCTGCTGCTCTGTGTCGTGGTGCAGCTGATTCTGAAACAAATTTGAGAAAGGCTAAACTAAAACTGCTTAGACTAGCGGGGGCAAAGAAGGACACTGTCATCCCAGCATGGCTTTATGTTAGCTTTTCATACATATAAAATGCGTTCTCTAGCAGACCATGTACAGCATCACAACTAACCCCTCATCTGTCAGTTAGGCAATGCCCATGGAACAACCTGCTACAATTCCAGAAGTGGAAGGAGATGAATCCTTTTTTTTTTCTTTTCAGATTTGCAATATACAGTATAATGAAAGTTCCTTCCCATGGATCCACGTGGCATCAGCTACAGATTTTGAAGTAATATATAAATGTTTGCAGGATAGACAATGCATTCTGATGCATTGCCAAGCTAATATGTAACAGCACTACAGCACTTTCCATGTCTGAAATGGGGAAAAGGTACACAAGGACTGGGATTAAGAATCAGGTATTTTGAGTGCTAGTGGGGCTGACTAGCAAGATACTGAAGCTTGGCCCAGGTGGAGATTCCTCCATTCACACAGTTTAGCATAGATGGAGGAATCTGTTGCACTTTTTCCATTTGACCATAGAAAATCAGCAGAAAATCTATAGGTATATGGCCAGCTTTAGATACCCGGCCTGTGTGTTGCAACACCTCCTCTTGCATTCCTAATAATATAAAACAAAGTTCAGCAGAAAGATTGGCCACAGCAGGTATGCAGACTGAGAAACTCAAGTGCAGGGACCTCACTAAGGGGGTTATTCAGTAAGGAGCCGAAGGATCCAGCCACAGCTTCGGCTCACTTCGGCTGCCAGAGCCCTTTGGAGTCAAACCGAAGGGCTGCTGTACGGGCTAATCACAATAGCCTGTACAGCAGCCGAGTCGAACGCATATGCTTTGGCTCGGCTGAGCCATAGTGACAGCTGAAGTGGGGAGTATAGTCTGCAAAGCCGACCGTTCTCCACGCAAATGACAGCTGGGCGGAGCCAGCTGTGATCTCACGACTCGCTCCGCCCAGTTGTTGTCCCTCAAAGACAGAACAGCATCCTCAGGTTATTTGAGGACACTGGGCTGTCCTTAAATTACAACTGGGCGGAGCCAGCCATGACATCACGGCTGGCTCTGCCCATTTGCCTTGATTTGTCCGATACCTACGGGCAGAATATCGGGTGCTAGACGCACGTAAACAGTGATGTCACCGCTAGCTCCGCCCAATTGTTTATATTTTGCCGGCATCTGTCAGAATGTAATTCTGCGGCTGGAGTTCGTCGTGTGCAGGTGGGCGGGCATCGGGTTTCTTTTTTAAAAACTATTTTTATTTTTTTTACTTCGCCGAGTCGTCATCGTGGACAACGCTGGACGTCGTGATTGGCCCTGAATTAAGTCGGTGGATCCATTTTTGGGACTTGTCAAAATGCTTTGTTTTGTTTTGTTTTTTCAAAGGATTTTTTTCTAAAAGTCAGGCCTTTTTTTTAAATTTTACTTTAACCTTTTAGTGAATGGGTAGGGGTACAAGTACCCCTTACTCATTCACAAGGGGGGGCTGCATCTGGGTGCCTCTTTATTAAAAGGGTACCCTGATGTGAATAAGCCCCCTGCCCACACCCCCACAACCAATGCCCAGGGCTTGTGGTGAAGAGGCCCTTGTCCCCATTGGCACGCGGATAAGGTGCTTTTCCAGGGGGGACGGGGGCCCTGGAAAAGCACCCTCCCAGGGCCGAGGGCATGTGGCCTGGTAAAGGGGGGCACTTGATCACCCCCCCCCCTTTCCTGCCCTGCCAGGCCTGTGCTCGGATCAAGGGTCTGGTTGGGAATTTTAGGGGGAACCACGTTTTGTTTTCCCCATTTTTGGAGGTGGGGTTCCTCCTTAAAATTCCTGCCAGACCTTAAGGGCCTGGTATGACTTTTGGGCGGAACCCTACGCACTTTTCCTTTTAATTTTTAACTTGGGGGTCCCTCCTAAAATTCCTACCAGACCTTAAGGGCCTGGTATGAATTATGGGGGGAACCCCACAAATTTTTTTTTTAAATGGCGTCCCTCCTAACTTTATACAAAATGTGTGTGGTTTTCCCCAGAGTGACCCTGTAATATGAATAAGAATATTCAAGTATAATAACATCTAATGTATTTATAAAGTTGATGATGGTCTGTAACTAAATAAATTACAACAAAAGGAAAAAGGGAAGCTCGTTTGTGCAAGATGCTGCATGAGCTGAAAGACGTTACTAAGGACCGATCAACAAAGGTTAGTCAAAAAAGTATCTTTACTGTAGCTGAACCTGGACTTTAAATTTATCCACTAAACGGCTTTCTCTGAGGGATGTTCTTATACACACTTATATGGAGAATTAACCAATAATCAGCCAATTAGACATCATCTGGTCTGAGAAACTATGAATATTATGAATATGGCAATTTTGTGTCTATCTCTGATGACATCACTTCAGTATAATTCACTCATTGTTTAGAAAGGACTGCATTTTTTCCAATCTTCAATTAATGAATCTACTTTCATAACCAGTGTCAGTTTGACTAGCAGATAGTATACTGGGGGACCTATACTATGAACCCTAATATATTCTCCAATATAGATGGTTACATCCCATCTGTTTGTATGTATGTATGTATGCATGTATGTGTGAGGAATCATGACAACGTTGTCAATCTTTTAGATGTGACATGGATATGGTGCAATATTTATACAGATCGTTTTTGATATACAATTTTTGAATAAAGATACTTTTTTGACTAACCTTTGTTGATCGGTCCTTAGTAACGTATTTCAGCTTGTGCAGCATCTTGCACAAACAAGCTTCCCTTTTTCCTTTTGTTGTCCCTCCTAACCTTCCTACCAGGCCTAAAGGGTCTGGTATTGTTTGGGAGGGGGACCCCACACTGTGTTTTTTTTTTCTTTTCTTTACTTTTTTTTAAATTAACCAATTTTTTTAACCAATGTACGGTTATTTTTTTAACCAATGTACGGCTGAAATCAGCTGTAGTGAGCTGATGTGAATAGCCGAACGTCGTTCGCCTCTGTTCACTTTGGCTTGGTTATTCACTAGGCTGCCTTCGGCAGCTTAGTGAATAACCCTCTAATAGTTTCTGAGAGATATAAGCCAGGTGTTGTACATGGGAGCCGGGGTCTGTAAAGGGAAGTCAGGTGCTGAGCCAGAAGGGGAGGGATTAGTTAGAGCAATGGAGTGGAAGAGTAGGGGATTGTGAGAAGACTGGAGGCAGAATATTAGTTAAGGATCATGTGGCAGCATTGATGTACTAACTTACTTAAAGTAGTATTAAACTCTTTTCTGAACTTCCTGTGGAATACAAAATCACAAGGGACAGAGAAGCCTCTAGCAGCTGTCAATCTACTAGATGGAATGTTAGAGCCATGGAAGGGATGCATAGGAGAAGTGGCCCCATGGGCTTGTCACACTTTCAAAACAATAGGTTTCTAAATAAAATTAGTTTCAAGTTATAAGTAATGATTTTCTATTAAAGGGTGAATTATATATATATTAAAAAAAAGTGTTTTATATGTTATGTTGTCGGATACGCTGCTGGCTCTTTATTTGTTGTTGTTTTTAGGTTGCTAAGGGCATCACTCTGTAATTGGGCAGAATCAAAGGTATTGATAAAATATCTTACCAGTGTTTGTGGCTGTCATCGTTCAGAATCTCTGGGTAGCTGACATCTGGATTGGTCCTCTTCATTTTGGAGGGAAAACATGTGGCCAATTGTGGTATCCTTGAGCTTATTAAAAATGGTCTTGGTTGCTAGGCAGCTTTGTATTGCCACACAGTTCAGCAGGAGTCGGCCATCTCTGGATTTCTTTGGATTTGCTTCCCCGACCTCCCTCCCAAATCTTGTGCTTCTTCTGTTACATACCCTTGACCCTTGCACTTTTGTTACATACTCCTGACCCCTGTTCTCTGCGCCACATGCTCTTGACCCCTGCACTCTGTATGTCACTCACTCTTGACCCATGTTTTCTATGTTAAACACTCCTGACCCCTGCACTCTGTATGTTGCTCATCTACTACTGCTCATGTCTTCTCAAATACATCCATGCCATGGTAGTAAAATATGCATCATTCTCTTTCAAAACATTGTTACTAACAAAACATTGTTACTAACTAACTTTTTATGAGGGGGTAAGCAGAGATATGGATGGAGGTAAGCCAGTAGATGTGGTATATCTGGATTTCTCAAAGGCATTTGATACGCTACCGCACAAACGCTTACTACACAAGCTGAGAGCTATGGGCATAGATATGTAACTATGTAATTGTTACCAAAAATGTTGTTGCAAAAAAAGTGTCTGAAAGTCAAATTCATTTATAAACAAGGAACAATTGTTTCACCACTTATCCATTTCTTTGTGAGGTTATACAGGTAACAAGATTCCAATAATGTTTGCATGTGCCTCAACATACTGTATATGTCCCTGCAATTCACTAAGATGGTTATAAATCCAATCAATTCTCCTTGTAACTCCTCTCCATCCATATGTTTTAAAGAGCGGGTTTGCATTCCTCCATCATGGTATCAAGTCACAATTCATTCTAAAAGGTACAACACCACTGCATTTAAAATGCTGCTTTATATTTAAGGATCTAATTAAAGGAATGTACACAATAAGGTTTTTTTAAGGTTGGGGAAGGCACAAGCAAATACCCTATACCAATTGTTTCAGGGACTGATGAAAATCAGAGTGTGATTTTGTGGTTGTGGCTACAAATGGAGGTGTGGTTTTATGGCTGTGGTGCCCCCAAATTTCATTTTGAAAATCTGGCAACCTTAATTTGATTGCACACAATAAGGTGTCTTGTATTATATGGTATATCACAAAATCTAATTTTTACCACAGTATTTTAACCATTTATTAAATTACCTTATTTAATCCCAGAGAGACAGTTTGAGTGTAGCATTTGCATCCAAGCAAAAGCAGCAAGTGAAATCTTATACCTGTTTTTTTTTCAGGACAAATGAGGTCTTCATTTGGTGCTAAATGTTGTTGGCTATCTTCTGATTTTTTTAATAAAAAAACTGTTCCAAAATAGTAAAAAATAGCGATGTCACGATACCACTTTTTCAAGACCAAGTACAAGTGCTGTCCCTCAGGTACTTGCCGATACCAATTACCGATACTTAAAGGGACGTGTGACATTTTTCTAAAACAATACAGACTAATGATTTTAGGGCAGTTTCCTGGGGAGCATGTTCATAATATTTCCCACATCCAATCTAATGTCTCATTCATTGTTTCATATCAGCAATACTTTGTATAACTTCAAGTTTAATTGTGGAAAGTGGGACAGATTGGAAGAAGCAGGGGACAATTGTTACTCTATTTCTGCAACCTTATAATTTAAAGAGTTATAATTCTCCCCTGCTAACTTGAATAGGTTAAATCAAATGATCCATAGTATACAGTGCAAACTTGCAGTACACTGCAGAAAGAGTTACAATTCTCCCCAGCTAACCTGAATAGGTTAAAATTTAACCTATGCAAGTTAGCAGGGAAGAATTGTATTTCTGCAGTGTACTGGAAGTGTGTGCTGTGTACTATGGATCATTTAACCGTTAAATGATCCATAGTACACAGTACACACTTCCAGCACACTGCAGAAATAGTTACAATTCTTCCCTGCTAACTTGAATAGGTAAAATGTTAACCTACTCAGGTTAGCAGGGGAGAATTGTAACTATTTCTGCAGTGTGCTGGAAGTGTGTAATGTGTACTACGGATCATTTAACAGTTAAATGATCCGTAGTACACAGTTCCAGGACCAGTACACCTCAGAAATAGAGTTACATGTCTTCACTGCTTCTTCCAATCTGTCCCAACTTCCCGCATCACGCCCGCAGCAAGCCCTGTCACAGCTTCCCTCACCGCAGGAGTCCGTTCCCTGGTCTCCCACTGTAACGGCAACCGCCGTCAGCGCTCACCAAAGGACCAGGGAGTGCAGGATTCCGCCGCTTCTCGTCGCCGGCCGTCAGCGTCCCAGGGTGGAGCGCACACATCCACTTCCGGGTTCGGACGCCGGATGCGTTCCACCGTGGGACGCGGAAGTGCGCCGCCTCGATCAGCGGCTCCTCCCCCAGCCCTTAGCCTTATATAAGCGCCCCAGTGAGACAGTATGGCGTTCCACTATTGAAGACTGAACGCCTGCTGTCTCCTGGGACCCCACAGCTCTCCTACCGCCAGCTACACAATCCTTGGACCGAATCCTCTTGGACTCCCAGCACCTTATTTGCTACAACCTAACCGCAAGTACTTGTGCATACTGCACTTCAACTTTACCATATTGGCTGTGTACAGTATACTGGGAACCTGGATTAGCTCCCTGTGCTCCATCTACTGGGCTGTTGGGATACTACACCACTGACTCTAATTATAGCTGCAAACACTCCTGCAACTCTTTTTGTCATCCCTAACCAATACAGATTCCTGGTACTGTTAATTTGAGATTGGGCATATGCAATAATATCCCTATCTAAACTTTATACCTTGTTATTTTTTGGCTGTGATGCTTGAACCCTAACTCCCCGTTAAGATTGGGAGTGAAACCAGGGTTCCGTCTGAGTAGCCTCCGCAGTTGCAATCCACAACCCCAACTCAACCCCAGGTGTTAAACCCACATGGCCCTTAGTCCATCGGCGCTGTGCAGGAGTCCGTTCCCTGGTCTCTCACGTCGCCCTTCATTTGTTGGTGCTGTGTGGGAGTGTCATCCCCTGTTGCTCTTGTGGACGTGCTGTGTCTCTTGTGGGAGGAGCTTATGTGAGATCCTTGTTTAGCTGCCCAGTAGGCTGCCCAGATGACCCCTACAAGCGGGGTACCTCTGGGCAGCCTGAAACTATTACAAAAATTAAAGTGCATGTATCGGCACTATGTATCGGGGCATTTTCACAAGTACAAGTACTTGTGAAAATGCCCTGTATCGGCCCTGATACCGATACTAGTATCGGTATCGGGACATTCCTAGTCAAAAATATATAATTTTTACATATAATTTGTACCTTTTTATATTTTTGCCTTTTTTAAAAACATAAATAAAATACACTGATGCTGACAATGACCCTAACACTAACCGAGTTTAAGCCCTGATCTAATAATTTTATATTCAAATAAAATAGAAATCTGAACACATACAAATACTAATACAAAAAATGACAGTTGTTCAATGCCCTTTATACAGATATAAAAAAGGGATTACGGTCCCAAAACACATTGAACATATAGGTGTTCTATGTGTTAAGTAACTAACATAGATAATCTATAAACCTAAGGGAAAAAGGAGGAGAGAAGGAGTAACCATGTAAGCTGAACTGCAAGCCATTGCATGTTCTCTTGGGATACATGTGATTTCAGAGCTCTCTCCCTAGCAGTTGTTAGGCAAGAACTCTCCAGCGAGTAACTAAGGAGCGAGTAAGAGAGTGAGGCACAGCACTGTGTGCATCCAGGAATCTGCTGGCATGGAGCTGCTCGTTCAGCAGATTTTCACTGTCCTAGGACTTCTTTTATGCCTGCAACTCACCCTGAAATTTTTAGGATTTTCCAAATACCTCTTTCCACAACTTTGGGGAATACCATCACCCTCCTTCTTTAAATCAATGGGAAAATGGGCAGGTAATACAATTGTCTATATATATTATTCTTGCTGCTAATAGTCTTAATCCTCAATGCGAAATACTCATCCTTTTTATCCACAGAAAAAAACATTTCCATTTAATATTCTTAGGTCTTCAAATTACAATTCATTAAAACATTTATTTCAAGTTTCCTTTCTATGTATTTTGTCATCTCCTAAACAAGGTTATGTGCATTCCATCTTTTATATGATTGTTATATGCCTATTAACATTACAGAGGTCTAGATATTGTGGGTAAAAATCTATAACATATTTGTAATATATGATGTTTAGAAAACGATTGTGTTCATCATACTGCATGCATTAACCATGTGAATATGTAACATCCGTGTGTTATTATGTCAGTGGAACAACATGTGGAGATGTTAGCCCCCATCAGTTGCAAAGTTATATTTTGCTGTGTCTGAGTTCTTGGAAGAAAATGGTTTAGAACTTTAGAAACTTTAGTTTAGTGACAATTCACTTTTTATAGCAGTGATATATTTGGAAGTCATAAAAAAAAAATCACTAATTGGGATATAACTATCTATTCATTATCAATGCACGTCCATTGAACATAAAATTGTATGAGTCAGGAGCAGTTGCTGCAGTGTTCCCAGCCAGAGTTTAAATGCTAGGAGAAATGCCTGTTAACGGACTGTCATATAGACAATACAACTCTATTTGTAAGGTTTGCACACAAGATCTAGATCTAAGGAATCTACGATTTTCTTTTTTTTCTGGATAAGTATGTGCTAGATCAATACAACAGAAGATTTACTTTTCTGGAAAAATGAGGTAACTCAATTGGCAGGCTTTTTTCAGTCTTCACCTTCTGCATTGTCTTTAATACTATTAAACCACAATGACTAAGTGATTATAATACATATGGTTAGTCTATATGAGCATAAGCAAGCGACTACTTTTTTGTTCTTTTATGCTTTTGTCTTCGTTCACACTATGAATCATACTCTGTGTCCAGAGGAAAGAAAAATCCGGGGATAAAAGTGAATCAGATTTTGTGATGCGATTAAAATGTAAATTATTGACTGCTACTATGCATTTAGTAGGTTATTTCTTACAACTGTTGATGTGTGAGTCATTGTATAGAGATAAAAGTGTATCCATAGCCAATACTTTTCAATAGGATTGGGATGGAGCAAGAAATTGTAGTTTTTTTGCTGGGTCACGTTTGGGGAGATTTCCCCTCTGTTTCTGTTGCAGAGACACTACAGGAAGTAAAAAGAAACGTCAAACTAAATGGATTGTTTAGGCAGGCCTTTACATTACAACATTTCGGCAAATCTAAAGAAGATTGTACAAAGATTGCATAATCATATGGTAACGTGTATGACAAGCTTTAGACAAATTTCCCTTCACCTCCTTTTCTTGTGATAACTCTACAGTTTTGTTTTCTCATTACTTTTGGTCCCAGTGACAATGGTCACCAGTACAAATGGAGACAGACAGCAATAAAATCGTAACAGTGGTTTTAACCATTACCCATTCTATCCAGAACTAAAATGAAAACTTTTGGCTAGAGAGACAGTTTGTTCAGGCATAGGGCAAGGAAATTCAACTTCTCTGGTGTCCATATTTGCTTTCTCTTTAAGTGTCCTGGTCAACTGCCATTTGCACAGTACAGGCAGCAGAAATGCAGACAGCCTATTGTTCCTGCAAGAAACTGTATTGGTCTACATGAGACTCCCACTTCTTTCCAAGTCGAAGCATTAAAGCACAACTAACCCCTCTTATCCTTTACAGCCAAGGAAGGTGCCATCTTAACATCTATTTAGGTCTTCAGTGGCCATGGTGCTGCGCATGTGATTAGCTATGACACCAGACATTTGAAGGATTGTCTGACTGAGAGCTGACATAATCACATTGGCAACTGTGGCTAACTGTGGTTATCACCAGGGGCATGCCATGAATGTAACTGTTGTGAGAAACTATTAAATCAGTGGGTTTAAGGCCGTCTGTACCAGACACTAGGCCCTGCGTTGCCATTCGGCTATCATCTAGAGTCTTAATGGGCAGAAGAGGCCCTAATATCTGGCAGTTGAATAACAGTGGTTGAGGATTATTGTCCATCTGGTCAGAAGTCAAGGTCCTGTGGTTCTACGTTTTGGAACCACAGGTTGTATTTGCTTTAGTATTGATACCTCAGGCACTTTTTAGGCCATGTCAGGTTCACTTTAATGCATAGAGAAAAGACCAGTTAACAATCCACAGCATAGGTACAGTCTAATCAAAATGAAAAACTAGCTAAAAACACATATGGGGTGATTTACTAACCTAAACACACACACGCACCAGGTGAGTGTGCATTTTTACACAGCAAAACTTATTTATCAACCAAACACGAGCAACGTGTAACATTTTCACGCCGTTATGGCGCGTTTTTATGTATTTACGTACGTGCGCGTCATGTAGCATGCGCCATAGGCTACACGCCGCTCAAATAACGGCATGCAAGTCTCTAAAAGCATATTTCCACTAATGCCATATATGGAAAAATCATGCACATGATGCATATATAATGCTGCTTCACAGTTTAGACAAAAATGGTTAGCTCATGCATTTACATTCCTGCATTCATCAACGCAAGCAACACAACATAGAGTAATTTACACAACATCACCATGCAATTCATGCTTGGCTTTGCACAAAACACCTGCTGGGTGTTTACACACTACAAAGGTGTCTAGATTCCACCAATAGCTCATGCTGGGAGGGAACACAGTACAGAGGTGTATACTTGTTCATGGTGTGTTTATAAGGTTAGTAAATCAACCCCATAGAGTCACTCCCTATCTACTCAGGAATTCAGGCTCCCATTCTGTGACCCTGCCACTCCAGATTCCATGATGTCCAATACATAATGTCTGACTTTCTGGTACTAAGTTCAAGGGCCCTACTTCTTCGACAAAGCCTCTAATCATATTTAAACCTATCTTGGATCTACTGTTAATACATAGAAAAGAAAGGGGTAGTAGCACAGCATAGATTTCAGAAAGCAAACCCACCTATTGTATCTGTAAGGTGCTCTCTGGAATCAATCTACAGTTAATTGCATAAGATCCAAAATAAGGTAATGTCTGTGGAGTTTGTGACTTTTGCACAGTTTACTGGATAGCATAAGCGGTTCACTACTTTCATATGTTACCTAGAGTTAGTTCCTAATACCCAAAACAGTCAGCAGACTATGCCCAGATACTTAACATGTTCCCATGTAACATTTCTGCCCTTCAATTGTGTCACCAGATACTTATAGAAGATGCTTAGGGTCATCTTAGGCCCAAACCTGATAGTCCTATGTGATGTATGGGCACTTTTGGTATACACCTAGAATGTTAGGTTCATTATCCCTCAAGTTAGAAACTGCTTGTCCGACTAAAATGAGGAAAGGAAGGTGTTAATCATGTGTATGTATGTGTATATTCTATCAGTCCATCAGGTGAGTTGCATGGGTAAAGCAACTGTCTCTAAATCAAAAAACTGTAGCTCCATGCAAAGAAAAATGTAGATGCTCGCCTCTCCTGTTGCCTACTCCACTGATCTCTGCAGGATATATTGCCTGCTATAGAATCTTCAGTAACCAATCCTCCCTGCCCCTACAATGAGCAGGCCTTGTATGCAGGGTTTTTTCAATGCACGCTGGAGGGAGACTCTGTGCCAAGTGGCAGCAGGTGCTGGAAAATGGAATACTTTGGGGTTCATTTATCAAAACTAGAGCAAACAAATCTGGAACGGTTGCCCGTGGCAACCAATCAGCTCCTCTCTTCAGTTTGGTCAGTTAAGATTTGAAAATTAAAGAGAGAAGCTGATTGGTTACCATGCAAAGTTGTCTCTAGATTTTGCCTGCTCCAGTTTTGATAAGTTACCCTCAGAGTGTTTTAGCACTGGGCAACCTTTCAAAGGCACTACTGAGTGAAAGTATTCTGGTCAGTGGAGCCTGTATAGTCCCATCTGTGACATCACATCACAGGAGCAGTGAGAGACATGGAGCCTGCGTAGAGGTAAGTCACAACTAAACACCAATGTCCAGGGAGTCCCGTTGATCCCAATGCTGGGTAGAAAAGTGTGTATCTAAGTTCTTAGTATTCTTTGCAGAAGCCCTATAGTATAGATATCAGTTGTAGCACTTTATAAGATGAGAAGAGGGACACCTTCCACCACAAGGGAGGAATTTAGCAAAATGAGAGCAAACAAAATCTGGAGCATCTGTACATGGGAACCAAACAGCTTCTACCTTTCATTTTCAAAGCTTAACTGAGCAAATTGAAGAGGAAAGCTGAATCTATACTATGGACAACTGCTCCAGATTCTGTCTTCTCCAGTTTGATAAATTTCTCCCAATGTATATAGGCAATGGACACATACCTGACAATCACTGTGTTGCAGGAATTTACACTGAGTGGCCAGATTATTATGACCACCTGACGTTTGTAGGCAAATTAGCTATAATTTCATGGCGAAGTTGCTAGAGGGCCAGACCCTTATAAATAGGGAAGCAGGTTGTTTACCACGACAGTAGAAGTGATTTTCTTCTGAAGATATGGGTAAACAACGCGATTTAACAGCCTTTGAACGTGGGATGATTGTTGGCGCTCGGAGCCATGGAGCGAGTATCAGCAAAACAGCAGAATTTGTTAAATGTTCAAGAGCAGCTGTTGTTAAAGTGTTTAAAGACTGGACTGTCAGCCGACAATCTGGGTCTGAATATGCGAATTGTGGCCGTCAGCGACTAGTCAATGTTAGGGCAGAACGGAGAGTGGAAAAACTGGTACAAGACAACAGAAGGGCAACAGTGCAGTGTCAGATTCCTCGCATCACCTTTCAACATCTCGTGGAGTCACGAGGGGGCCCAACGAAGTCATCTCATGGAGTCATCTCGTGGCCCAACGAAGTACTGATGGGGTGGTCATAATAATCTGGCCACTCAGTGTATATGCCAAAAATTATTGGTTAAACCCAATATTGTCCTTTTCCACCATTACTTTTCCTTTATACAGAGAGATTTGGTTTTAAAAGAGGGACAGTCCCTCCAATTACGGACTGCTGGGATGTATAGCTTAAAGTAGTTGTTTTCAATCTCTTTAAATCTGCAACTTTCATTTAAAATCCATTATGGTGCTTCCTTGAAGACACTTGCTTAGGTACCTCCTGATACAACTGGGACCCAGTTGTGCTCCTCTATTGTCACCCTATCACACACGGTCTTGATGAAAACTACAAGTGACCATGCCAACACATATCATGCAGGCATGTTCCACCATAATCAGGATGCCAGCTTTAAACAGGAGTAGATCAGCAGCACGGGGGTGCAGAAATGGATAAAAAAAAAAAGTAAAACAGTATTTTAGAACAAAATGGCAATATGATGTACATTTCTTTAACAAACCTAATGACGTCCAGTTAGGGACGTAACAACAATCTATCCCCAGCTATGTTAATGCCCAGTAAGATTGAAGGTGCAGTATATCATATCAGAGTTTTTTCTATTAAATTCACTTTATCACCTTCACTGCTGCAGTCCAATAAAATCCTGAGGGTCTGATTCATAAAGCTGTCATAGCACTTAGACTTACTAAGGTTGTTCCTTTAGCATGAATGAAATTCTATCACAGTTTGATGAGTTAGGCCCTAAGACTCACTTCCACCTACGTATATCCCCACATAACATGATGACTTCCTTTGTATTATGTCTCCAAAACTACTATAATGACATACAGATGTGACTTGAGAACTATTGTAGGATAGCCAGAAGCATTTATGATTAGACATAAAATACCTTTCAACTGAACCTATGAAAACTGATCTCTCTTTATATTAAAAGGTCTCTTCTTGAAACTGTCATATTTTATATCTGTGATGACACTAACTGACTAGGGAAGCATTTGTTTTGTAAATGAATCCTATGGAGTTTTTCATAGAATAATATCAATGAGCTATTCACTGACAGGATAACACTTCTTGATTTACAAGAAAGCAATACGAAATCATGAAAATCTTGGATAATTACAGCAAACGTGATGTTATTGCCAATAGCAACTAATCAGGTTTCACCTTTCCTTTTGTGGAAAAATTATGCAGAAATTTTGATTAGTTGCTACGGACAACAGCTTCACGTTTGTTCTTCATTTCTTTTCTCCTGTCCCAATATTGGGATTATATGAGCTCAGAAATGTATGGATATGTACTCACATTTCTACATGTTTATAGGACCCGCTTTCTCTTTGACAACCAACTATAAGAGCCTCTTGCTTCAGTAATGAATGTAGCTTCTTGTTAAAGCCCAACTCTGGGCTCCTAACTTCCCCCCTTTTCCCACCTGCAGGTCCCACAAACTGTATGTTTCACAATATGTTTTTATTCTCGCCTTTTCTGAAGTACTCAGGCCAAACAGGCTGTGATGACAATGAGTTCTATTCTTCTTTTACTCTTCTCCGGGATAGCTGGTCTTCAGTGATGGAGAAAGTGAAGTCAGTGCTGTTCTCTGCACCATTTCACACTGAATGCAGGGCGATATGTTGACAACCTGTCAGGGGGTGTGGCCATGATAGATGCATTCACAGTCTTTCCTCAGTTCTCCCTCTTAAGTGACTGAGAAAAGAATTAAAGGAGAACTATGGGGTCAGTGTTTTTCCCCATAGTTCTCCTTAGGGTAACGGGAGGACACAAACTAGCGTCCTCCCGTTACCCTAAGCTCAGTATACCGCGAGCTACAGCTCGCAGTATACTGAGACGCCGCACCTGGAGCGGATCCCGACTCGGAAGACGGGATCCGCCCAGCTGCTTGAGTGACAGCTGGCTCTGCCTACCTAGAGGCAGAGCCAGCTGTACCCGCCCCCTCCCCCCGTCCGTTCCGCCAGTCAGCGCTGGCAGATCGGAGCGGGGAGAGGGGAATCCAGCCCGGTATGTGTTCCCTCAACTCCCGATCTACTGAGCCGACCTGTGACAGTCTCATTGTCACAG
>NW_017306575.1:88608-167901 GCF_000935625.1 Nanorana parkeri
AAACAACGCGATTTAACAGCCTTTGAACGTGGGATGATTGTTGGCGCTCGGAGCCATGGAGCGAGTATCAGCAAAACAGCAGAATTTGTTAAATGTTCAAGAGCAGCTGTTGTTAAAGTGTTTAAAGACTGGACTGTCAGCCGACAATCTGGGTCTGAATATGCGAATTGTGGCCGTCAGCGACTAGTCAATGTTAGGGCAGAACGGAGAGTGGAAAAACTGGTACAAGACAACAGAAGGGCAACAGTGCAGTGTCAGATTCCTCGCATCACCTTTCAACATCTCGTGGAGTCACGAGGGGGCCCAACGAAGTCATCTCATGGAGTCATCTCGTGGCCCAACGAAGTACTGATGGGGTGGTCATAATAATCTGGCCACTCAGTGTATATGCCAAAAATTATTGGTTAAACCCAATATTGTCCTTTTCCACCATTACTTTTCCTTTATACAGAGAGATTTGGTTTTAAAAGAGGGACAGTCCCTCCAATTACGGACTGCTGGGATGTATAGCTTAAAGTAGTTGTTTTCAATCTCTTTAAATCTGCAACTTTCATTTAAAATCCATTATGGTGCTTCCTTGAAGACACTTGCTTAGGTACCTCCTGATACAACTGGGACCCAGTTGTGCTCCTCTATTGTCACCCTATCACACACGGTCTTGATGAAAACTACAAGTGACCATGCCAACACATATCATGCAGGCATGTTCCACCATAATCAGGATGCCAGCTTTAAACAGGAGTAGATCAGCAGCACGGGGGTGCAGAAATGGATAAAAAAAAAAAGTAAAACAGTATTTTAGAACAAAATGGCAATATGATGTACATTTCTTTAACAAACCTAATGACGTCCAGTTAGGGACGTAACAACAATCTATCCCCAGCTATGTTAATGCCCAGTAAGATTGAAGGTGCAGTATATCATATCAGAGTTTTTTCTATTAAATTCACTTTATCACCTTCACTGCTGCAGTCCAATAAAATCCTGAGGGTCTGATTCATAAAGCTGTCATAGCACTTAGACTTACTAAGGTTGTTCCTTTAGCATGAATGAAATTCTATCACAGTTTGATGAGTTAGGCCCTAAGACTCACTTCCACCTACGTATATCCCCACATAACATGATGACTTCCTTTGTATTATGTCTCCAAAACTACTATAATGACATACAGATGTGACTTGAGAACTATTGTAGGATAGCCAGAAGCATTTATGATTAGACATAAAATACCTTTCAACTGAACCTATGAAAACTGATCTCTCTTTATATTAAAAGGTCTCTTCTTGAAACTGTCATATTTTATATCTGTGATGACACTAACTGACTAGGGAAGCATTTGTTTTGTAAATGAATCCTATGGAGTTTTTCATAGAATAATATCAATGAGCTATTCACTGACAGGATAACACTTCTTGATTTACAAGAAAGCAATACGAAATCATGAAAATCTTGGATAATTACAGCAAACGTGATGTTATTGCCAATAGCAACTAATCAGGTTTCACCTTTCCTTTTGTGGAAAAATTATGCAGAAATTTTGATTAGTTGCTACGGACAACAGCTTCACGTTTGTTCTTCATTTCTTTTCTCCTGTCCCAATATTGGGATTATATGAGCTCAGAAATGTATGGATATGTACTCACATTTCTACATGTTTATAGGACCCGCTTTCTCTTTGACAACCAACTATAAGAGCCTCTTGCTTCAGTAATGAATGTAGCTTCTTGTTAAAGCCCAACTCTGGGCTCCTAACTTCCCCCCTTTTCCCACCTGCAGGTCCCACAAACTGTATGTTTCACAATATGTTTTTATTCTCGCCTTTTCTGAAGTACTCAGGCCAAACAGGCTGTGATGACAATGAGTTCTATTCTTCTTTTACTCTTCTCCGGGATAGCTGGTCTTCAGTGATGGAGAAAGTGAAGTCAGTGCTGTTCTCTGCACCATTTCACACTGAATGCAGGGCGATATGTTGACAACCTGTCAGGGGGTGTGGCCATGATAGATGCATTCACAGTCTTTCCTCAGTTCTCCCTCTTAAGTGACTGAGAAAAGAATTAAAGGAGAACTATGGGGTCAGTGTTTTTCCCCATAGTTCTCCTTAGGGTAACGGGAGGACACAAACTAGCGTCCTCCCGTTACCCTAAGCTCAGTATACCGCGAGCTACAGCTCGCAGTATACTGAGACGCCGCACCTGGAGCGGATCCCGACTCGGAAGACGGGATCCGCCCAGCTGCTTGAGTGACAGCTGGCTCTGCCTACCTAGAGGCAGAGCCAGCTGTACCCGCCCCCTCCCCCCGTCCGTTCCGCCAGTCAGCGCTGGCAGATCGGAGCGGGGAGAGGGGAATCCAGCCCGGTATGTGTTCCCTCAACTCCCGATCTACTGAGCCGACCTGTGACAGTCTCATTGTCACAGGTCGGCTTAGAACTATGAGGTGAGTGGAAATCACTCATCTCATAGTTCTCCTTTAAGACATGTTCTGACGGATAAGAGGCATTGTGGCCAACAGTTTTAAATTCGGTGTTCAATGGAAAATACCAATCGACCTCCACGGTGCCGGGCAGTGAGCACAGGGCCCACTAGAGGAGGTTGGGCCCCCAGGCCACCCTCATGAAGTCTGTTTCTGATTGTTTGGTCAGAGACATTCACACCAGTGGCCTACTGGAGGTCCTTTTGTAGGGCTCTGGCAGTGCTCATCCTGTTCCTCCTTGCACAAAGGAGCAGATACCGGTCCTGCTGATGGGTTAAGGACCTTCTACGGCCCTGTCCAGCACTCCTAGAGTAACTGCCAGTGTCCTGGAATCTCCTCCATGCTCTTGAGACTGCTGGGAGACACAGCAAACATTCTGGCAATGGCACGTATTGATGTGCCATCCTGGAGGGGTTGGCATGCCTGTGCAACCTCTATAGGGTCCAGGTATCGCCTCATGCTACCAGTAGGGCCACTGACTCTAGCCAAATGCAAAACTAGTGAAAAACAGTATGAACAGATAAGTAGGGAAAACAATGTCAGTGGCCTCATTGCTGTTTTGGAGGTTGTCTCATTGTTGCCCATCTAGTGCACGTGTTATTAATTTCATTAACACTAAAGCAGCTGAAACTGATTAACAACCCCCTCTGCTACTTAACTGACCTGATCAATATCCCAGGAATTTAATTGACTTGATGCTATACTCTGATTAAAAAGTCTTCCTTTAATTTTTTGGAGCAGTGTATATTTATTTTTATTTTTTTGTAATAAAATGTACAGGGTGTCCCAAAAGTCACCATACATAGGTAGATTGGGCAATTTAAGCTAAATGTACCTTTATTTACAAAATATTCATTACAAAATTTTACAAAATGCTCTCTACGTGTTGGCCACCACTTTTTACACACATGAAGTGTTCCCTCCCACTCATGGCGAACACATTCCAAGATATCGGTTGTTATGCAAGTAATTGAATTTCAAATGCGTTCCTGTAAAGGATCCACGTTTTTAATGTTTTCCTTGTATACCACAGCTTTTATTTAAGTGGCCCCACTAGTAAAAGTCGAGTGGGAAAAGATTAGGGGATCTCACAGGCCTTTCTACCAGGCTGCGGCGACCAATCCACAAATGTGGAAACTATTGATTCAACCATCGCCAAACGCTTTCCTATATGTGACGATTTTTGGGATACCCTGTATAATGTAATAATATTTATATATTATAATGTATATTTAATATATATATTTCTACATTACTTCCTATTTAACCCTGCTTAACCCCTAGCTGCCCCAAAATATATCTAATTACATTAAACTCTCCATTATCCAGCATCCACGGGGATTTGTAGATTCCGGATAAATGTCATTTCTGGTTGCTTGAGAGTTACTATTAAAAATAGGTCTAACTAATGCCATACCCCATACAATACCGTACCATAACATACACTTTCTATTGACTCCATAATAACATTGAAATACAGTGATTAAAAAGCAAATTAAGACAAATAGACACACTTAGAGTTAGATGAGAGTTCTGGTTAGTTGAATACCGGATAACTGAGAGTTAATTTTTTTAACCCTTATCATCTCTATAACTATTAATTTTTCTCTTGCTTTTTTGCTGATTTTTTTTTTCTTACTGTGTGTATTCAAACCATTTTTCAAGTTTAATTGTTGTGTTCGATTTTTGTTTTAAAATAAATACACATTTTCTATAAATGCCTATATTTTAAACAACTTCACCATGCTTTCTACCAGAAAGATTATTCTAGTTAGTTTTCATAAATTGGACAAAATGCACAACATACAACAAAAATTCCTATGGTATCATCAGTAAAGACAAACGGAAAATTGTACTTCCTACTTACCGCAATTTTCCTTTTCTGTACAGCTCCATGGCAGCACACAATGGGTTAATCCCACCCTCCTCCTCTTTCACAGGATGATAACTCATAAATTCTAGCTTCCTGGAATCCCCACTGTTGCGTAATTAGACAATTTCTAACGGGTGGGAATTCATGTGCTGCCATGGAGCTCTACAGGAAAGGAAAATTGCGGTACGTATGAAGTTCAATTTTCCGGTTTTCCTGTCAGCTCTGTGTCAGCACACAATGGGAAATAACTCGCACAACTAGGGGGAAATGCAGAACAGTATTTAATCACATACAGAAGCAGAAGTAATAACACTCCGCCAAAATTACCAGTAATTAGAGCAGCAGGTTCCACAATATAGTGCGACACGAACATATGAGCGGAAAACCAGGTGGCCACCTTGCAGATTGTCTCCAAGTAAACCCTATTGGCCACTGCCCAGGAAGTAGAAATACTCCTTGTGGAATGAGCTGTAATGCCATTCGGTGTCACCAATCCTTTAGCTTTATCAGCCAAATCAATTATTTTCACCATCCATGAAGCCAGAAGACGACATGAAGCTTTGGGACCCTTCCTGACCCCCGCTGGCACAACGAAGAGGGGATCCATGGATCTGATAGAGGATGTAGCATCAATATAGGCTTTCAGTGTGCTCCCTACATCCAGTCAATTTAACCGTTCGCTATCTTCTGAGAAGAGCGTTGGCAGCACAATCTCCTGCTGGAAATGAAAATTGGATGCCACCTTTGGGACAAACCCAATCAGTGGTATTAAGACCACCCTATCAGTCATGAATGTAGTAAAAAGGTTCCTTACAGCCTAGTGCTGCAAGTTCAGAAACCCTCCTAGCGGAGGTCACTGCGACCAAGAAAACAGTTTTTAGGGTGAGAAGCCAGAGTGATGTATCCTTTGTAAAGTCATCCGAGGCCAGATAATCTAACACTAAAGGCAGGTCCCATTTGGGAAAGAGTAGCTTTCCAGGAGGTTTCATTCTCAGAACAGCTTTGAAAAACTGTGAGGTAAGAGCATTAGATGTCCATTGAACACCCGTAAAGGCAGAAATATCCGACACGTGCCCTTTCAACGCGCTTAAGCTCAAGTTCATATCCAAGCCTTTCTGTAAAAATTCCACGATTTTGGTTAATTCAAGGCCTAGTACAAGGGAATCCCTCTGAGGAAGCAAAGTCTTAAAACTTCGACCACAATCTGTTATATGTCTTGTAGGTAGAGGATTTTCTAGACTGTAATAGTGGGTTCACCACACTCTCAGAGCAACCTAAATGTTGGAGTCCACTCCTTTCAACTTCCATGCCATCAGACACAATCTGTTGGGGGTTGGATGGAGAATTGGACCTTCTCACCAAGGGTAGAGGGAACAGAGGCCCCTGCGCCAGCTGCCGAAGCAGCGGATACCTCGGTCTCTAGGTCCAATCTGGAATGACTGCCAGAATCTGAACATTTTCAGTACCCAATGATCTGGAATCAGTGGCAAGCCTAATAACTAAAGGGCCCTGGTGCAAGATTTTATCTTGGGCCCCCCTCCCAAGACGGGGAGGGGAGCGCGTGAGTGGATCACACTGGCCCCCGAACCCCCCCGGTGGTCTCTAATGTTGCAGTAGCAAGCTGTACTCTGGACTTACCTTAGACCCTGCAGAGAACACCATAGATCCTGCATAACCCACCTGAGACACTCTATGGTTGGCTCTGCAGGGTCCCAGGTGGGCTGGTCGTCGGGGTCCCTTTCCCTGTACCTCATCCTAACTCTTCTTACCTGTTGCTGCTGGGGCCCGGCCTCCTCCACCACCTCCCCTGTCACCTCTGCCATGCCACCCCTGGTACAGCTGATACCCATGTAAGGGGCCCCCCAGGCTGCCCAGACCCCTCACATGGGTACCGGCCATACCCCCCTGATGGCGGTGTTCTATCAAAGTTTGTGACTACGTTAGAATGTGTGACCGGTGACGTGGTCACATGTTTTAGCGTAATCCCGCCCAGTTTTTCGGCGGTGGAATGTGTGATCGCCAATAGGTGAAGCATTCCAACACTTTCTCAGCTGTTCCAGGGCAGATCGGCATCACAAATGGTATGTGCAGGGGAACTGATCTGCCCTGGAACAGCTGACCAGTCCTGAAATGTCACTTCTATCCGACTTTGTTTATGCTCGAAAACCTTCCAATGTGGCTGAATTACAACAATTCTGCAAAGATGAGTGGACCAGAATTCCTGCACATCGCTGTAACAGACTCAGTGCAAGTTATCGGAAACGCTTGATTGCAGTTCTTGCTGCTAAGGGTGGCCCAACCCTTTATTAGGTTTAGGGGGCTTAGGTTTAGAGGTTTGGATTTTTTTTCCCTTAATAATAAAAACCTTCCTTTAAAAACTGCATGTTGTGTTTACATGTGTTATCTTTGAATAATATCTAAATTTGTTTGATGATCTGAAACATTAAAGTGTGACAAACGTGCAAAACAATGAAAAATCAGGAAGGGGGCCAACACTTTTTCACACAACTGTATATGTATATATAGTATATGTATATGTATATGTATGTATATGTATATATAGAGCGGTGAGCAGAGCGGCAGGCTTAAAAGTAACCTTGTCGCTCCGTGTATACAGGGAGAGGGGAGAGCAGTCTTCCCCTCTCAGCTGTCACAGGAGTTCCAGCACAGTGCTGTGCTGAAACTCCTATATTGGAGGTGACAGGGTCTATAAAGAGAACCTGTCTCCTCCAAATGCTATCACACCGGGGCTTGTTAGCTCGTGTGTGATAGCAATAAAGTTAAGTGGAAAAAAATTATCATAAAATTACATAAATAAAACTATCTGGTTGGCATTCTCCATGGGGGTGGGGGTGGGGGACTTGGCCTTGGGGCAGCAGGGAGAGTAAATCCGGTCCTGGGAGTGGGTATTTAAATTGTATGTATAGGATGGACTGATTGCAGTGTCTATCTGAAGTGATCTGAATCTGAAGTGATTCAGCCAATGCTGTAAATGAAAACTTTGGAGAGGATGGAAGAGTAAAAAAAAACATTAAAGCTCCCAAAAAAACAAAGCACTTTTTAATACAAATAAATGCCAATTTGTTGCTAAAGGATATTGCGATATAAAATGGTGATGGCTGCTTATAACATTTTCTGCAGTTTCATACACGCTTTGTATTTCTGGTGTTACAAAATGTACTAGCAAAATCCAGCTCTTTCTGTACTGCTGGGAACACTCTGCTCATTATTCAACTTTTAAAAATATGCTTATTCTTATGTACCCTACAAGTTGATCACTTGAAAACTGGGTTACATGTTTACAGCTTTTATTAGTAGAGGGTGTTAGAGATTTGGCAGTCTGTTATCATTTGAAATAAATTAATAATAAATGCAGCTTTATCGGTAAGTAGTGTTAATGTTTACAGTATATGCAACGTTTTCATTGAAGAGAGCTAAGTGATCTAATTAGTACATGCTTTAGTACGTGTTTTGCTTGACTAATTAGTACATGGTCACACAACATGGTTACCCATTTGCATGGTTGACAAGCTATTTTTTCAGACAGTGATTATGTTTTAAAGTGACAATAAACTCAGGATAAAAATGTATTCAAATACCTTAACAAAAATGTATCTTATTTGTGTATCACTCAGCTGTAGATCCTTAAATCATCTCTGAATTGGTGCTGACACTGTCCTTCCTTCTGGAGAGTGACTACTTTTGTTCCCCGTGGTCCTTGTGTGTGTTGTAAAGTGGTCACCACTCCAAGCCCACTCCGGTGATGGACTACAGTCTCAATACAAATTAGTAAACTAAATATAAGATTGTAGTCCATCACAGGAGCAAGTATTTGTGTTGATAGTTAAGGTATTTGAATGCATTTTTAAGATTTAACTCCTGAGTTTAGTGTCATTTTAAGGAAGCTTATTGCATGTCTTGAGTCACTGTGGATGATGATCAAGTTATAAACTGACAGTATTTTTCTCATATCAATATGTTTTCCTTTTCTTCAGACTCTTTTTCATACTGTCAGCGCCTTTACTTTGAACTTTCAAGCTTTTGTCTTTTGACAAACACAGTAACATCTGCTATTTGCTATTTTATGTACCCATAAAAGTCCAATGATGCTGTTCCAGTATTATTCTTGTTTTTCCTCTTTGTGTTGTCAAGGGCTAAAATATATTTCTTGGGAGAAAATGAAATGTGGAGCATATACAAGAAAACATATTGTGCTATGTTTGATAAATAAATCAGAAGATGATGTCTACTATGATAAAATATGATAAAAATAAAGTTACTAACAGGCAAAAGGGCTAAATCACTAAAGTATAACACATTCTGTATTGTTACTATAATTCATTATTTGCTTATTTTAACAAATATATATTTTTTTTTTCATGAAATGCTTTATCACAGGGATCAGCTGAACTTATTGCATGCATGCTAGTTTGTTGATTTTTATGGGATTTTGAGTCTAAAATCAATTCACCAAGGTTATTTCATGGGTTCTGGTCGAATGCAATTTTGCTTTGTTCCGGGCTGCCAACAATTTTATGGATCTAATCAGGAAAAGTAATTTTTAGTGTATGCTTTGGTAACAAAATGCTGACATCTCTGTAATACATGTACATTTCCCCATATACTGTCTCTTTAAAAAACACTTCAAATACAGAAAAATAAATACCTTTTGATCCTGCCAGAAATCCACTGAGTGCCTAACTTCCTGTCTGAGCTGACAACACTGCTTCTGTTGCACTGAAAGTCTATGCAGCATTATCAATCCTGCCTGAGTTCTTCCCTGTTGGACGACAGAACACCAACCCCCCATGTTATAGACATGATGATTGAGATTTTATTGCAGCAGAGGAAGTGTTGTCAGCTCACTACAAGAAGTTAGGATTGTACTGAATTTTTAGGAGAATGTCTAGGTATTTTATTGTACTTATAGGGGGTTATTCACTAAAGAGTCGAAGGATCCAGCTGTAGTTTCGGGCTGATCCTTCAGCTCTCTTCGGCCGCATCTGCCCTTGGGTTCAGTCGAACTGAAGGGCTGCTGTGAATAGCCCATACGGCGGCTGAAGGCGGACGAACAGCTCAGCCGAGCTGAAGGCATATGCTTAGGCTTGACTGAGCCGCAGTGACAGCCGAAGCGGGGAAAATGGCCTGCCGAAGGGCCGGCCGTCCTCCCAGCAAATGACAGCTGGGCGTAGCCAGCCGTGATCTCACGGCTGGCTCCACTCAGTTGTAATGACAGATCAGCGTCCCCAAATTACCTGGGGACGCTGCTCTGTCAATAAATAACAGAGCGGCCGGGACGTCACGGCTGGCCCCGCCCAGTTGTTATTCATTGGCCGGGACCTGCTAGAAGACTCTGGCAGGTGTCGGCCAATAGGAAACAGTTGGATGAAGCTAGCTGTCACTGCTTGCTCCACCCAATTGCTTTTCCTTTTTTTTTCTTTAAAATATTTTAATTTTCCTATTTTTAAAATAGTTTCTCAACCTTTTTTCCCCTCTCTTTTCACTTAATTTCTATTCTGCTCGGTACCACGGAGGTATGTGAGAATGTGGTATGTGTGTATATAAGAATAGGGGGCGAACGGCAACGAGTGAGCTGCCGGAGCTTTGGCTCAGCCAATCCAGATGTTGGATCAGCTGAGTCCAACTCCATCTGCACTTCGGCTCAGCCGAACATGGAGAGCATGTTCGGCTGACCGAAGATAGCCAAAGGCAGCCGAAGTACAGTTGATTTTAGCCAATGTACGGCTGAAATCAGCCGAACAAGACTGAAGTGAATAGCCGAACAGCGTTGGGCTCACTTCACTTTGGTTGGGTTATTCACTCGGCTGCCTTCAGCAGCTTTTTGAATAACCCTGATAGTGTTTTTAAAGAGACAAACATGGAGACATATATTTTTTATTTTAAAGCTGAACTGCCGGAATACAAACGTTCACTCAAATCTATTTCCGCAGTAGCTACAAAGGACATCTACTTTATGTGCCCTGAGTGCCTATGAAAACCCAGATATTACCTTGTAAAAGCAGTGCTGACATCATCACTGTGGTGCTTATAGCCTGTGTGGAGAGCAGAGCTGTGGGAGGGACCTAGCAGGCCCCACCCACTACAGGCTGCCACCAGAAAACTACAGAAGGGGACAGATACAAAACCAGTCACCTTGCACAAGGAGAGAGAGCAGCAGTGACTGGTCTTCATCACAGGAAGCTCCTACGCAAAGTTTCACACTGGGTTACTGCAAAGATCTGGAATAGATACAAAAAGCACACCGAGATTTAAATAAAAATACAATGGTTCTTGTATTTAGACAATATCTGCTTATCCCGGAGTTCCGCTTTAAAGTGGTGATAAAATGACAGATCGTGTGAAATAAAGGCTTTCAGTATATATATAGCTGTTTCATTTGAAAAATAAGTGCACTCTTTAGTGATCTCTATATTTAATAATTGTGTATGGGTGTGTATATGAGTCTGTGTGTTTTCCAGTCATTAGGAGTACCTGTACCCCTGTATGTTACGGTCTATGAGGACGGTATCTAAATACTCTCTGCTGATACCACTGCTTGTGGAAGAGAGTTCCAAAATTTTTCCGCTAAACAGAAAAGAAGCCCCTACGCCCTTTATGGTTAAATCTTTTCTCCTCCAATTTTAGGTGGTGGCCTCTAGTCCTTGTTATGGAGTTTATAGTAAAAAGTCTATTACGGATATTATCAGCATTACACAATTTGTACAACAAAATCATGTCCCTTCTTAATCGCCTCACTTCCAGCGTGAACAAATTTAAATTTAGCAACCTTGTCTCATAGCTTTGTTCCTCCAGCCCCTTAATTAGTTTAGTTGCCCTTCCCTGTACACTCTCCCCAGGACATCCTTTCTGTGGATTGCTGCCCAAAATTGAACCGCATGCTCAAGATGAGGCTGAACCAGTGATCTATAAAGTGCCAAAATTATTGCTCTGTCTCTACAGCACATTCCCTTTTTAATGCATGGCAGTACTCTGCTTTGGGAAAAAATGCATATGTGTATGGAAGGCAGCCTTATCACCTTTTCATTCCCCCCTGCCAGCAATCAAGAGTGGACGTGGGCACTTCTCTGCCCTCCACTGCCCAGTGTGGAATGCTGACCTGAAATGACCTGACTCAAGCAGGTATTAAATGGGTTCCCTGGTATAAAACTCATAATATATGTTCATTTACATAAAGAGAAACGTCTCCCTTATCTTAAAAATGACAACAAAGATACCTTTAGAAATGTTTAGTGATGACACTCTACAAATAGATACTCAGAGATAAGTTCAGGATTTTTATTCTTTGCATACCTTCATTTTATTTCCTCCCAATCTGCTCACAGTGGCCATTTTGAATCCATCTCCCTTTACTTTCTGGGAATCTGGGTCTGCCTCCTGGAACATGTAAAAGTGCACCTGAGGGGGAAAAATGCTTCAAAGATTTTGCAGTTTACAGATGAGATTTCCCAGGAAGGCACTGGTCATGTAACCTTCCTGGGATTCATCCCTGAGGCCAAGATTACATCACCAGTGCATCACTCAACCAGGAAGTGGAAAAACAATAATTGTAACTAAAAGCAAAGTATGTTTGTTTAACTAATGAATGTAAAATGACTTCATATCAGCATGCAGAGCTGCGTGCTGATGTGATTTTTAGTGAAAGGGGGTGAAGGTCATATGGTACTTAAAACAATCTACTTTTGATTGAAAAAAGGGGTACACAAATGTGATACAAAATGAATACATCTGATACTTGGTACATCAAATGCTCTAAGTGTGTTAACATTTTCAAACTGAATCCTTCTATTTTTAAATAACCATCAATGTATGGACTCTGACATTTATGCTGTAACTGTGACACAATATTAATTAGTGTCCTTGCGGGATTTGCAGAAATTGCAGTCACAAACATGGGGGAGGTGATATTAGCAATGACTTGTGGTAACAACTGTTAGTGTTAAACTTTTAATTAATTATGTCTTTAATAAAAACAAACTAATAAAATGCTACCTCATGTGTAGAGTTGGCAAGTTGTCTAATCACATTATACTGTATATCAGAAAATGTCTGTGCTTACCTCCCCCTAATAATATGTCTGATCACAGTTCTCATTGTGCTGTGGGAACATTCTACCAACTTAATACCAAATCAATCTACTTTGAATAATGAAAAAAAATAGGAATAATGACCAGAATTACAAATCTAAAATTAAGGCAAAGAGAATACATCTACAATCTACCTGGTAGTTTCCAAAACAATGATTTCAGCATAATCAGCCATTATTAGGGAAATAAAGGCAGCAATGATGAGATGTGCTGTTTTGAAGTGGGTACAATTTGATGAACTGTTTTGCCTTCCATGTCCACTTAAACTCTCAGTCTGAAACATTGGCCACTTTCCCAGGAATCCTTTCTCCTCATTAAAGATGGACAAAAGAATCACACAAAATGTTATTTTCTTTGCAAAAAAATGCCTGTAATACACAGATTTAAAGTGGAATGGTACCCGGTGGTAAAGTGGATTTATTAACCAATTAAGTGTATTTACAAAAGATGCCACTGTGAGCTTGCTTGTTTGGAGGTCTCTTGTGCAGCCCACATGCATGAAAATGCAGCCATGTTTGCAAGGGGGCCCACATGCAGACACTGGAACAAACCTAGAGTTGCCTTGTCGCACTCCTTACTGGAGATCCCCAATTCAACGAGGGGGAGTGCTTGTAATGACTGCGGATGGCACCGCCAAACAATAATAGTATATGAATGTCACCAGCGCACCAAGAGTAATAAAGCCCAAAGTGATTGTTTATTTAAAATGTCATGTCATCAGAACTAGCGCTTTCGGGGCCACGCAGGGTCCCCTTCATCAGGCTCAGCTATGACATTTTGGTCAAACATCACCAAACATTATATAGACCAACAGATAGGTAAAACCCTCCCATTAGAACAATTAATGACATCATAATGACGTCATGCCTGTCAAAAAGTGAAAAACAAACAGCTGGATACTTCAAGTGTACCATATAAACAACTTTAAAATTTCAGAAGTTAGTAGTAGTTCAAAATTGCACCAGAGTGATAACAGCTGACATGAAAATGAAGGCTCCCGAAGGGAATGCTTTTTAACATTTTAATATTTTTTAATTATTTTATTTTTATTTATTTGTTTATTTTACTTTACTGTTAGGGGCTTTGGGGAAATATCAGAGGTCTAAACAGATCACTGATATCTCCCTTATAATATAGAAAAAAGAGATTGAGGATACAGAGCCCTCAATCTCTTTTTCTGCCGCCCAGCACTCAATGAACAGGAGGCCTACTGTTTATTCAACAATCTGGAGATAATAAATATTTACTATTAATACAGTCGTGGATGAACAGGAAGCCTCTGTACTGAGCTGCTTCCTGTTCATTCATAAAGTGAGCAGCTAGTAAATATTTACTATGTCCCCATTCATAAATGAACAGTGATGTATAGCACTTCCTGTTCATTCATAACTGGGCACATAGTAATCACTATGTCCTCAGGTATTTACAAACCTTTGCTCAGTACAAAGAAGGATCAGTAAATATTTACACTAACATATTTACTGATTTCTCCTCCCCGCTGGGAACTGGCAGCTGGATTGGCTCTCTGTCCCCTCTAATCCCCGATGCCCCTGCCGACAAAGGCTGGGAGAGCAGCAGGATTGGAGGGAACACAGACAAAACTTGTGGCCGGCGTCTAGCTGGGAGGAGAGAAGCTGGGAATGCACCACATTTTCGGCTGTGTTTGCACTATGGCATTTCGCCCATAGTACCATTTTCGGCCGCTGAAATTTCACTGCATCCATATCTGGAACTATGATGCAATCTCCGATGGAGGAAGGACAGTGATGTCTGTGCTGGAGTAGACAGTCCACATACAGGCTTCTACTTAAAATTGAAGTTTACCTCTTTCACTAAAAATGACGTGATATAAAATCATCTTACATTCATTAGTTGAATAAACATATTTTTATTTTTTAGTACAATTACAGTTTTTCCACTTCCTGGTCCTCTTCGGCAGTAGTGCTGTAGCCTTTGCCTAAGAGATGCATCATGAGAAGCCTATACCACAGTGCACTGCTGTGAAATCTTATCTGTAAACTGCAAAATCTCACAAGATTTTACTGAGATGCACTGAGATGATATGCATGGTCACATGTCCTAATCACAAGTGCCAGAGTTCCAGGAAGCAAAGAGAGATGGAGTCATCTGCCCTTAGTCAAAATGGCCACTCTGAAAAGAATGGGGAAGAAAAGAGAAATAAGGTATGTAAAGAATACAAAGCCGGCAATTATCTAGAAATATGTGTTTGTAGATTGCCATTACTAAACATTTCTAAAGTTGTTGTCGTTTTACAGAGTGAAATTCCTCTTCACAGAGCAAGTCTCAATGCTTAGTGTCTGATACTGCAGTACACATTAATAAATTGGAATCCTTGTTCTGCTGACAAGAGATACAAGATTGTAAGTAGTTGTCCTTAAAGAGAAGCAATCAACCATGGGTATTTGCAGTAATCCGATTCCTGACTCTTGAATTGTAAGAATAGGGCACCTTGAACTTTCAGGGATCACATGATTTTGTTTTCCTATTTACTTGCATTCTCCCTCTCAGAGTAGAAATGTCAAACTGAGTGTAGGCTTATAAAACGTATTCCCACTTTTTGGAATTTTAGAAAACCCCCATTATATGTTTGTTATGTGTTCCCATTCACACAGCATGCCCAAAAATGTTCTTAAAAATACAGTAATACCTTGGTTTACGAGCATAATTCGTTCCGGAAGCATGCTTGTAATCCAAAGCGCTTGTATATCAAAGCGAATTTCCCCATAGGAAATAATGGAAATTCAGATGATTCGTTCCACAACCCAAAAATATTCATATAAAACTTATTACAATACTGTACTGTAATATAATACTGTACAAAATATAAAGAAAAATAAACCAATTACCGGTAACTTTGTGGCTGGTGTGAGGGGGACGAGAGAGAGGAGGATTATTGTGTAGGACGACTTTCACTATCACTAACGGAATCACTGCTAACTCTTGACTCAATGGAATCTTTTTCATTTTGTGAAACCTTAACAAGGAATCTATTCAATGTGACATTGCATTGTCATTAAACAGACTCATCGCTCGCACTGCTACAGATTTATTCGGTGGTGCTTTTCTACAAAATTTTGCTCTTATTGCAAGACATTGCTAGTATATCAAGGCAAAATTTTTCAGAAATGTTTGCTTGTCTTGCAAAACACTCTCAAACCAAGTTACTTGTAAACCAAGGTATTACTGTATATGTTACCTTTTAGATGTGTTTGTGTAGCACACCTTTGCAAGTGTCTCTGTACATTTTCCAAGTAGGAAACTCTGTCTGTCCCTATAGAAAGACAATTGACAGACTGAGCTTCCCATCATTAGTATACAATGCTTGTAGATCTTTAACCCTTTGTTGGGACAGATGGTGTTTAGATCTAGATTACAATGAGATCTGCCAACACAGTACAGGCAGGGTTATTTGTGTTAACGTTAACCTGCCCAGCCCCCCTTGCATTCCAGAGCAAAACAGAACAGAGAACAACTTTTTGTTCAGCAATTTAAATTAGTTAGGCTATATGAAGGAGAAACATGTAATAAAAATAAAATAGGTGCAAAAGTGCAAATACACAGTAGGCACATAAAATACACACCTTATTGCAGATCAAAATTTACTAATTAATCATTCTTTTTTTTTTATGCACTCAGACTGAGAGAGGGAAGGGCAGGGCAGCCAATCAGGTGTTATGCGTGCACTTATGCTGACAAGGAACATGCTCGTAGCATGAGGAAGCAGAGTTAGCTGAGGGATTTTGTTTGTCCTTTTTTTTCCCCAAAAGGTATGATATTGAAGAATAATAGGTACTAGCACATACCCTTGTGGAATGCTATAGCTCTATCCTGTGTGATTAAGCCTGCCTGTAAAAGCATTTGACAGAACTAAGGGGCTGAACTGTCATTGCAAACGCTGTAACCCGCAAGTATATTGATGAAATGCAAAGCAGTATGTCTGTACTCAATGCAAATTTCAAGCACCAAACAATACGTTTGTTATGTGTTCCTATTCACACATCATACCTAAAACACTGTCAGTCCCCATAGACAGACTAGGGACAGACTGAGCTTCCCATCATTAACATAAAATGCTTCTAGATTTGTAATCCTTTGTTAGGACAAACAGTGTTCAAATCTAGTTTACAACGGATGATGAAATCTGCCAGCACAGTACAGACTTAATTGGGTTAAAGAATAACTCCATACCCCCCTTGTATTCTTGAGGGAAATTCATTTTGGAGACCAACTTTTCTTTCAGAAGCAAATAAAAAGGTAGGCAGCAATTTTTTTTAAGTTATGCTATGTGAATGAGAACATGTATCAGATATTAAATAGATGTTATCCCAATTTTGTTACAAAAGTGGAAATACACTTTAAGTAAGTAGGTCTACATGAAACCCCTGCTTATCATGGCTCCTTACAATTTTCTAGCTCTATCAATCAAATGCCAGAAATACCCATCAGGAATGCTCTCCTCCCTTTTATCTCTTTATTTCATGTGCTTTCTGGCCTTTCAGCATGTGAAAATAGGAAAGTTTTTTTATGCAGACTGTAGCAGCAGAGGAATGCACAACTTTGGTGCCCATTGAGTTGAGTGATTTATTTTACATGCAAAAGTTTACATTTTCAGCTTAGTGAATCACCCTAAGTAGGTGCAGAAATAAAACAATCAGCAACAGTACACTCTTTATATTTATTCAGCAATTTCAGTATTTAATAGTAAAAATAGGTTCTTTGGTACATTGCTATAACACCATTCTCCTGCAATTGTGCTGTGATACTTCTCTTGTGGTGTGCTGAGTTACTGGATTGTTCTAAAACTTTGGAACCAGCAACAAGGCCTACCTGATGAGGGCGCCAGGGAAGAGGGGGCCTATGAGCAGTGTTAAGCAGAGAGCAGCCTGGGAAGACATGAACCAAGAGCTGTCAGCAGATAATAATGGCAGAGCCCTCATGCATTCTGACACACGCCCACCCGCTGCTTAGGAATCCGACTCTGAAGTCTGTTTGAACAGACATTTGTGGGACTATTGATCTCCTGGTCCCCTGTTGTGCTCATTGGTACATTCCTTCAACCCCCACACAACTACAGGGCAAACTATTGATATGGAGGTCAGCAGGAGCACTAAGGAATGCATAAGGCTCCATGAATGACTGCGTGTTTGTAATTCAGCCCAGAAACCGCCTACAAGTACTTTTATGCACGGTGCACATTTTTCGTACGCATTTATGAATGCGGAGGTGTGAACAAGTTTCACTAAAACGCATTGCTTTTTGTGTTTAGTGCATTTCCACACGTACAGACAAGCACGGGAAAACACTAATGTGTGAATGGAGCCATAAGGGCAGAAGAGGCAAGTGTGTGCTGTCCTGGCAAATGTGGCATTTCATGGGGGGGGGGGGCTGAGATGTGTGTCTGTATTCTGTCAAAAGAGCCAATTCATCGAAATCTCCAATTACATCACTTCCAGGAACTTACCAGCAAGAGATTTGGACGAATTGGCGTTAGTGTGCATGCGAGACAGCATACTGATGAAGTGAATTGTGAATGCTGTTCATAAATGCGTTATGCTGTGGTATAGTAATCCTCCTGGTTTAGTTATATGCTGTCGGGCATGCGCAGTAATGACAATTCCCCCAAATCTCCTGCTGGCAAGTTCCAAGAAGTGAAGTAATTGGAGATTTAGCTGAATTGGCTCTTTTGACAGAACAACGGCTGCACATCTCCTTTCTCCTCCTCCTCCTTCCCACCTCCTGCACCCACCCACACAGAACTAGAGAGACCCTGCACATCCTCCTGAGACACCACACAGCCCTGGTGAAACTGCGCATAGCCCCGGTGAGACCGGATGCAGCTCTGCTGAGACCGCACGCAGCCCTGGTGAGACCCTGCACAACCCTCCTGAGACCCTGCACAACCCTCCTGAGACCCTGCACAGCCCTCCTAACACCCTGGAGACATCAGGCCACCACCCCGGAGCAACATAGAGTATGAAGCCTTATATTAATCTGCATTGATGTATAACGTATTGCTGGGATTTGTAGTCCTCTATATCTAATGCTATTTTTAATTGCTGTATAATATAATGCTGGGATTTGTAGTCCTCTATAGCTGGTGGTATTCTACATTGCTGTATAATGTATTGCTTGGATTTGTAGTCCTCTACAGCTGGTGGTAGTCTGCATTGCTGTATCATATATCGCAAGGATTTGTAGTCCTCTATAGCTGGTGGCATTCTGCGTTGCTGTATAACGTATTGCTTTTTGGCAGACCTCCGTGGTGGATCAGTGTCTTTAGACCATTTTTGGTGCTCTCTTCTTTTGGTGCGGTGGTGCCCCTCCTGATCCACCATAGAAGTGAGGCTTGAAAACACTTCATTCAAGTCTCTCCTCCATGACAGACTAGAAGGGACACTGCTGGGAAAATTGAGCGAGCCAAGAAGTGGCTCCTAAATTAACTAAGCAGGACTGGAGAATGAGGCGATTGGAAGCCTTACCTCTCCGGTGGATCAGTAGGGGTGTCTGGATGTTTGGATAGAGGACTTCTCCTGTGAAGGGGGGGGGGGAGCAACTCTGAGTCTTTGCTCTGGGTGACGGAATGTCTAGCTTCGCCACTGCCTGCCATAGTCCTTGGATCTGTTTCCAGATCTGGTGTTTTCACACAACTTAAGAGGGCTCTCCTGTTGCATTTCTGATCATATAAATTAAATGATTAAGCCAACAAAGAGAGAGTAGAACCCTATTCTTAAAGGATCAAGCACAAAGGCTGCAAGAGACAAAATAAATATTTTGGTGGTCTGACTCTCAATTTAACTCTTTTAACTGTTTATTAAAAACAAAAATATACATTTTGGGTGGGTTGTTAACTAAAAACTGTACAGTAGAATAATCATATTTTTTTTTCAGTTGTGACTGGGTCTGGAGATGGAATTGGTAAAGCATACTCAATAGAGGTAAGACCAACTGAATCACGGCTGCCTTTAATTCAGTCATTAAGCGATTTACTTACATCTGGGGACTGTAACCTTTACATGTCTGTGAAGTTTCTCATTCATCCAAGTCATGGTATATTTGTAAAAAATAAGTCAAGGCAACTGGACTTGCTGTATTTTTCTTGAAGACGTTTCACTGGTCATCCAACCAGCTTTCTCAATTCAGAATGAAATGTACCAAAATTATCTGGGAATAAATATGGTTAATGTTGCTCCAATGCACCTCATCTGTTAGTCGCAACCAGGTGTTGATTACATTTGCATAATTGAAGCTAGAAGGTGTTAATAACTTGCCCAGAGAGAGGTGTTAAAACAGCATTGTTTGTGGCAGACAATAGATGTCTCACCCCCTCCCCACCTCTATTCAAGCTTGGCTTCTCCATTTTTACATAAATTGCCTCTTTCACACTAAACCAGTCCTCCTCCCTATCTAAGATGCGTACTTGACTGTCTTCAAAGGAGTGACCTTTTTCCTTTAGATGGCAGTATACTGCTGAATCCTGACCAGAGGGTTAGGCTCTTCTATGCTGTGCCATACACTGGTGTAGCTGCTGTTTTGCTTCACCTACACACAATTCTGAGCACTCCTCACTGCACTAGACTGCATACACAATGTTGTTCCTCTTATGTTTTGGCGTTGGGCCCTTAAAACTTGCGGGTATCCAGACTGGGCTTCAAAACAGAAGCAAATTATTAACACCTCCTAGCTTCAATTATGCAAATGCATTCAACACCTGGTTGCGACTAACAGATTATGTGAATTGGAGCAACATTCACCATATTTATTCCCAGATAATTTTTGTACAAGTCATTCTGAATTGAGAAAGCTGGTTGGATGACCAGTGAAATGTCTTCAAGAAAAATACAGCAAGTCCAGTTGCCTTGAATTATTTTTTACAGATGTAACCTTTACAGGTTACAAGGCCTTCAGAGATGAATGTCTGGAATCTTCTTCTCTTGATCTGGTTTCTACTGGTGAACATCTATTGTTGAGGGGACATACAGCAATACACAGAAAGGACCCCCATGACTAGTATCATAGCACACAAGGGTAATTAGTGCAGTAGAGACTTGTGAGGACACCCGCCTCGAGTTAGGTTTGGTTGGAGTGTCAACAGGTAAACACTTGGTGGCTGGGCTGTATACATATTGTCAATAAATATAACATACAAAGAAGATGTGGAGCCACACTTTGAACCCACCATCAGAAAGGTGAAATGTGGGAATGTGATCTCATACCCTCTGAGTTATCAACATAGGCAGCTGGAATACAGAGCATTATCATGCTGACAACTAAAGGGCCTTAATGCTTGAGGTGGAAAGTTATCGACTAGAAATAGTGGGCCATAGTTCTGTAGTATGGGCTCTGTATCCAATGCTGTTGCCAAAGTGACTTTTGTCTCCTACTCAACAGTTCCTCTAGGTGAAAAGCCACAGGAGTTTGTGGGTATACTCATAAGCCCTCAACTGGAGGTTGCACAACCCTATGTTACAACAGCTTGTAGGTAGGAAAAGTCTAATTGTTGTGTGTGTGTGTGTATGAACCCAGTATTTTAGAACATTCAGCTGTTTTGAGATCCTGAGTAAAGTGCTTGAGAGAGTGTAGTCCACTGGCTCTGTCTCCCACTGGAAGACTTTATCACTTATATGAGAAAAAATGGAAATATTTAGCAAGTTTGACTTTAAAGAGTATCTGCTGCAACCTAAACCTGAGCTTTTATTGGACTCCTGGGCAAATCAAGATTTGGCCATAATTAATATCATGTTTCAGCACAAGCATGCTTGTAAGTGTACCTGACACCAAATCACCCCAAATCAAAGGTCATTGATTGACTTAATATCTGCATCATTGAACCAGAGGCCCTATACCTTTGGTAAAGCTTTGGTAAAAGGCAGGGCAGAGGTGTCAATTGATCACCATATGGTGGTGTTAGATTTGGAGAGTTGCGCAGAGGCCAGATGGGATTGGTAGCTGCAAGAGTACAAACATTTCAAGGCTTCTCACCTCCAAACAACCTTTTCAAGAAAAGAATGCCTAGTGAGGTCAGAACATTGAAATTGAATGGACCATGTTTAACATCATGATTGTGAAAGCTGCTGTATACAGTTGCAGCCAGTGGGCATATTTTGCCCGGTCTGGTAGCAAATCTAAGATCTGCCGAGGGGGAAATTATGAAGCTGAGGATGGTGGTCTATAGGGCATTGCTTACAGAAGTGTCAAAGGGGTCAGATTCATCAGAGAGGTACTGGCAAAGCAAGACAGCAGCAACATGAAACGTTGTGGAGCTTGGGCATGGAGAAGTTTGAAGATTCCATGTAGCAAGACTGTCAGGTGTTCCCATGTCAGGTGTATGATTCAAAAGTAGGGTAGTGCTGAGCACTCTTTGGAAAATTGTTGAGAGGTAAAGCGACCATTTTGAGCAATTCCTTATTCTAATGTATTGTGCAGTGTTGAAAACCATCAGCAGGTCATAGGGTCAAATCACACTTTTACATTGCAATAATGCGTGTATTACCTCAAAGCACATTACTTGTATTCGTGCGTTGAAGTGCTATTCATTTTAAATGCAACTCCAACTCACTAAATCAAAGCAACTCCAATGCACATGCATTGCAGCACAACAGAAATTCACGATAATGCACTACAGTGTGATGAGGGTACATAGGTGAATGAACCTCATGAAGTCATGAAGCAATCAAAGTTCAGGAATGCAGTTTTGTCTAAAAGTACAATGTATAAAATATAGTGTACTAAGATAAACTACAGTGAACTTCCTTTTATAGCTCGCTAATCGTGGCATGAACATTGTGATGATCAGCCGAACCCTTGAGAAAATGCAGCAAATTGCTATGGAGATTGGTAGGTTTTCTTGATATTTTACAGGTCCTTAGAATTATCAACAACAACATATATGCCTGCATACACATACTTACCTACATATATACTGTATTTAGATGTTAAGACACTATACTACGCTGTGCAAATTAAGGGCAAAAATCCCTTGAATAATTACCACAAAAAAACTAAATAAAAACATCTTTGTCAAACCTATGTTATAATTATTCATAACATTTCTAAATTAGAAAAACAAATTTAAATGAATTCAAATAAATAAAGGTTTATTCATTAAGACAACATGAAGTTCAATGGTGATGTTGGGAAAAATAACTTTTATCTCTTTGTGGAAATGTGGTTTCTGCCAACCCCTCAGGTATTCTTTGCTAAGGAGGTGGGTGCATTTGACCTAGTCTGTTAGATTAGGAAGTGCATTGGCCAGTGCAGATAAACCCTGAAGCTTATTGGTTTGTAGAGTAATTTAAAGACACAGCAAAACCTCTATAACAGGAATGTTTCCGTAAGACTTTGAAAATTAAGGTTGTTACTACAATGTGTATCTGATTGAATATCTTTTTCTTTGACTTTGTCTAGGTTTTCAGACTAAATCCCAAGCAAGTTAAAACAAACACAATTTATTGTGCTCATGAAATAATCAATGAAAATATTTTTACATGTAACTATCATGAATTCCAGAATCTTTTTTATATTAGCCTCAGCCAAACACACAGTTCTTACATTGGGAGGGGGAGAATTAGTACTGTGGGTCAAACAGGCTCTGCTGTATTGACATTTTTCCTTTCTGAATATACCTCCAGTAGAGGAGAGCAGAGAGATGACTTAATCAGTGTATTACTTCTCTTCATTTTCCAATCAGCAGGCTATGGTGGGCTGGTGATCAATCTGGAAATACATTACATGTCTATAATCACATTGGTGGTCAGTAGGAGGAAGAATGCCCACTTACAGACCAAGCTAAAGACATTATTGGTGTCAGTGGCCCCCTAAGTAGTAGAAAACATGCTAAATGTTTTGAGCACTATAATTTGTGCTTAAAAAATTGTGCTGCTACATACTGTGTGTAAATAGTATCATTGCCAAATTATATTTTAGCCTATTGTGAATAGATGGTCACAAGTTCCATCTTATCCCTTGAGAAAACAAAAGCAACTGGCCGGGAAAGATCCATCCTGGGCCAAATTTGTCCCTCTGGTGATTCTCAAACAAGAGATATTTGCAGATCTCAGGAGAGCCTGCAGACATAAGATCTTTCTCTGCTCTGATTACAACTGACTGGATCAAGAAAATATTCTGTAGACACCTTTATAATTATATAATATACAGACTTTGAGCTACAAGGCAGGAGCATGTGCTTATAAATGTGCTTATTTTAGGATACTTTGATATTTCTTTGCCATACCTAGTTTTGTTGTTAAAGACATATGTATCAGCCACCAGGCACGAATTTAAACTGACAGTTATGTGGAGACTAGACATGTGCGATTCGTTCCGAATCGAAATTCGGACGAATTTTTGGAAATTCGGACATTCGGATGTATCCGAATTCCGAATTACAGACATAATGAATGCAAACGAATCCGAATTTCCATTTCCGAAATTCGGTAGCGTTAGTACGAACCTTCGCTTCGTTTTCTGTTCTTATTCGTTTCTTATTCGTTTCGTTCGTTGGAGCAAAGTGACATTAGAGAAGGAGAAAAATATTTTTTCCCCCTCAAATGTCACTTTAGCGGCAAACGAACAAACGAACGAAACGAATAAGAAACGAATAAGAACAGAAAACGAAACGAACGTTCGTACTAACGCTAACGAATTTCGTCCGAATCCGAATTCCGAATCCGAATTGACTTTCACACCTGAATCCTGAAAAACGAAATAACACAAATCCGAATTTAAAACGAAACGAAACTAAACGAATTTTTTGGCAGTGCACATGTCTAGTGGAGACCCTAATACAGCTCTCATGGTACACAATGAGAAAATAAAGACATTAAAGTAACATTTTCACATATTCTTGATATGCACCAATAAATGTAAGAGTTTGTCTGTTATTTTGATTCTATTGCAAAGTGCCAACATTTAACAGTATGTAATTTTGAAGCGAATATAGAGCGTTTTATAATACTTTGAGTTAGTAGTCCCCTTTAAAGAGTTGTAAAGTGATCTTCAAAATGTTATAATATATATTCTTTGTTTTCATAGAGCAGGCTACAGGAAGAAATGTTAAATTAATACAAGCCGACTTCACACAAAATAAAATATATAAACATATTGAAGAAAGTCTAAAAGGACTGGAAATAGGAATTCTAGGTAAGATCAAGAATTGTCCACCACAAGGTAATTTAATGTACACCTCTTTTTTTCTGTGCTTGTCTATGTGGATAAACAAATCTGCCCTTGTTCAGAGCAGGATCTGGCTCACGCAAGAGAATGCATGGCATCTACAGAATTCTAAATAAAGCTATGAATACTTGAAGACAACACAAGATCTGAACTCACCCAAAGCTGCATTGATGTGTTTGCTACACGTAGGCAGCATTCCCCAGATAACTTGGTAAATTGACAAAAGCTGGGGTTTACCATGGCTTCTCAGGTTCTTCAAAGCAGTAAAGTAAATGTAAACCCTAAACCTATTTTTCAGTATGTGTGGCATTATGTCTCAGTGTATACAGTTTTCTCAAACAAATCTGTTGCAAAGTTTATTGCCAGTAACAGCACCTCCTGTTGAAAACTGACTGCGCTAAAAATAAAAAATAAAATAATGAGATAATGTGACCCCATCTGTTCTCCAGTTAAATATTGTAAATTGCAATTTTTACTATATATACTATATTGCCAAAAGTATTGGGACACCCCTCCAAATCATTGGATTCAGGTGTTCCAATCACCACCATGGCCACAGGTGTATAAAACCAAGCACCTAGGCATGCAGACTGCTTCTACAAACATTTGTGAAGGAATGGGTCGCTCTCAGGAGCTCAGTAAATTCAAGCGTGGTACTGTGATAGGTGGCCACCTGTACAATAACTCAATCCGTGAAATTTCCTTGCTACTAAATATTCCACGGTCAACTGTTGGTGGTATTATAACAAAGTGGGAGCAACAGCAACTCAGCCACGAAGTGGTAGGCCACGTAAAATGACAGAGCGGGGTCAGTGCATGCTGAAGCACACACTGCCAACTGTCAATAGCTACAGACCTCCAAACATCATGTGGCCTTCAGATTGGCACAACAACAGTGCGTAGAGAGCTTCATGGAATGGGTTTCCATGGATGAGCAGCTGCATCCAAGCCTTACATCACCAAGTGCAAGGCAAAGTGTCGGATGCAGTGGTGTAAAGCACGCCGCCACTGGACTCTAGAGAAGTGGAGATGTGTTCTCTGGAGTGACGAATCAAGTGCCTCTGTCTGGTAATCCGATGGTCATGTCTTGGTTTTGGAAGTTGACAGGAAAACGGTACGTGCCTGACTGCAATGTGCCAAGTATAAAGTTTGGTGGAGGGGGGATTATGGTGTGTGGTTGTTTTTCAGGGATTGGACTTGGCCCCTTAGTTCCAGTGAAGGGAACTCTTAAGACATCAGCATACCAAGACATTTTGGACAATTTTATGCTCCCAACTTTGTGGGAACAGTTTGGGGATGGCCCCTTCCTGTTCCAACATGACTGCACACCAGTGCACAAAGCAAGGTCCATAAAGACATGGATGAGCGGGTTTGGGGTGGAGGAGCTTGACTGGCCTGCACAGAGTCCTGACATCAACCCAATAGAACACCTTTGGGATGAATTAGGGCGGAGATTGCGAGCCAGGTCTTCTCGTCCAGCATCAGTACCTGACCTCACAAATGCGCTTCTGGAAGAATGGTCAAACATTCCCGTAGACACACTCCTAAACCTTGTGGACGTCTTCCCAGGACAATTGAAGTTGTTATAGCGGCAAAGGGTGGGCCAACTCAATATTGAACCCTACGAACTAAGACTGGGATGCCATTAAAGTTCATGTGCGTGTAAAGGCAGCTGTCCCAATTTTTTTAGCAATATAGTGTATATACGTTTCGAGGTAACATGATATTTTTCTGGAGTTAAGTAGACAGAAAAACATAATAACATAACGTAGCCCTCATGAATATTTAATCCTCTCATTTAGGTCCACTGTTCATCTGGGTTGTATTCTCTCTCTCAGAGCATCCCTTTTCAGTGTCAGAATGAAATGCCCCCAGAGGGGCTGTCCTCTATTCTACCTAAGCTAAATGCTAATAACAGAAAATCATAAAAATATCATATCACAAAGTGTTGTCGTAATTGCATTAAAGGAGAACTATGAGATGAGTGATTTCCACTCACCTCATAGTTCTAGCCGACCTGTGACAATGAGACTGTCACAGGTCAGCTCAGTAGATCGGGAGGTGAGCGAACACATACCGGGTTCGCTCACCTCTCGATCCTGTCACGGCTCTCTGCCGTGACAGGGGGAGGGGCTGGATTCCCCGCTCCGATCTGCCAGCGCTGACTGGTGGAACGGACGGGGGAGGGGGCGGGTACAGCTGGCTCTGCCTCTAGTTAGGCAGAGCCAGCTGTCACTCAAGCAGCTGGGCGGATCCCGTCTTCCGAGTCGGGATCCGCTCCAGGTGCGGCGTCTCAGTATACCGCGAGCTGTAGCTCGCGGTATACTGAGCTTAGGGTAACGGGAGGACGCTAGTTTGACCCCATAGTTCTCCTTTAATTCTTTTCTCAGTCACTTAAGAGGGAGAACTGAGGAAAGACTGTGAATGCATCTATCATGGCCACACCCCTGTTATCACAGCCTGTTTGGCCTGAGTACTTCAGAAAAGGCGAGAATAAAAACATATTGTGAAATTGTGAGCTATCTAGAGGCACATATTGTGCCTCTAGATAGCTGTCACTCAGGCGTCCATGTCGGGATCCTCTCTGGCTGCGGCGTCTCAGTATACCGCGAGCTACTGAGCTTAGGGTAACGGGAGGACGCTAGTTTGTGTCCTCCCCTTACCCTAAGGAGAACTATGGGGAAAAACACTGACCCCATAGTTCTCCTTTAAAGAAAACAAGAGATTCTGATACTTCAATCTTCTACCCTCCTTCAGCTCTGAGGTAGAAAAGTATGCAATCCGTCACCAGGTTGACATTTTTGCTTTGGAAATAATACAAGTTAATAACAGCTAAGACTACACCATTAGAACATCTTAAGAGTGAGCAGTCAAATTCTTTTTACTGCCGATTTCTGACTGGCTCCTTTTAAAGGTGTAGTGTAACAAGAAAATTAGTCTGCAAAGATCTACTAGCAATATGCATATCATATATTAATAAAACTTTGGTCATGCATCTGGTGTGTTTTCCATGTCAGTGTGTTTCTGTCTTCTTACACCTGTGTCTCATCACAGTTCACACCCTCACCAGTCAGGGCTGGTATGTCCGTTTTAGGCTCCTTTCACACGGGCGGTCTGATTGGGTCCACCTGTCGGTTTTTCAGGTGGACCCAATCGGACGCCCAATGTAAGTCTATGGGCAGCCGCATGTAATGGACGGCGTCTGTTTACACCCGGTTACCCCCAATTCCAGCCAAGTCCGGGGTAATCTGATGTAAACAGACACATGTCTGTTCACAAACGATTCCCCATAGACAGACATGGGGTCTGGTAATTTCATTTTTTTCCTCCATCACAAGATGACATACGATCCGTACAGCTGTGATCCGTGCATGGAACCTCTCTTGATCAACCCACGTATTATACATACAGTATATGCTGATCTTATCTGTCTTGCCTTTGGCTTCTGATCCTTTTTGTCTGTATTGGCTTTGGCTTCTGTTTTTGCTTGTTCATGTATCCTGCTGCTCATAATTATGACTCTGTCAGTACCTGTGTGTCTGATGGGTACTAGCACTCTGTGTGTCTGCCTGTTGTTTGGGTAGCTTGGTAGGTCCAAGGATTCAATACTAAGGGTTATCCTGCCACACAAGCTCCCTTTATACTTTCAACAACTCCTGTCCCTGCATCCCAGTGGAGCCCATCCAACATCAGCTGTGAAAACCATTTACTCTTGTTTGTCTGCTCTGATCCTATACAAGTACTCCAGTTTCTGTCTTTGCTCTGATCCTGTACCTGGTCTTCCTCATTTCTACAGTGTTCCCAGACCTTCCTGCTCTGTCCTGGATTCCCACTGTTCTCCTGTCATCAGGTCCCATTGCCCAAGGAGTCCCCAAAACCCCTAGATATGTGACCATTAGTCTATGTCTGTTGTTTAAATTGTATAACTTTTACCTTTTGATTTTGCAGTTAACAATGTCGGAATGCTTCACAACCCTGATCCATGTTGCTTTCTTGCTGGACCGGATAATGATGAGGTGCTTTAGTTCAAAGTTTATTGAAATATTATTTTTCAGATTTGTTATATCATTTACTTTATTTTCTGTTGTTCATTTTGTGTTCTGTTAACTAAGTACATTGCTGTGCACAGGTATTCGCCCCCTTGGACCATTAACATTTAACTGGATGATAGAGATGTATAGCATTTTATTTCCACAAAACACTTAAAGGAGATCTATGAGGTGAGTGCTTTTCACTCACCTCATAGTTCTAGCCAACCTGTGACAATGAGACCATCACAGGTCAGCTCAGTAGATCGAGAAGTGAGCGAACACATACCGGCGTTCGCTCACCTCTTGGTCCTGTCACGGCTCTCTGCCTTGACAGGGCACGGGCTGGATTCCCCCCTCCCCGCTCCGATCCGCCAGCGCTCACTGGCGGATCGGACGGGGAAGGGGGCGGGTACAGCCAGGGGCGTAACCAGAGTAGGTTCTCCTTTAACACTCTGGAGATGCAAATTATTATTGTGACAGTTATTTAAAAAAAAAACAGCCATTTGTTGGTTGCATATGTTTTCTCCACCCTTCTTAAATCAATGCTTGGTAGAATAACATTTAGTTGCAATTACAGCTGCATGTCTTTATGGGTAAGTCTCTACTGGCTTGACACATCTAGTTTTCTTAGCAAAATAGCTGTCAGGCTGAACAGGAGCTGTTGAAAAAAGTCCTGACACAGGTTCTCAGTTGAATTGAGGTCTGGGATTTAACCGCGTCATTCCAAGACATACTATTTCATGGTTTTGGACTTGAGTCCCAGTCTCAGGTCTCTTGCATACTGAAAGAAAATTACCTTTAAACTCGCCCTGTGTTTGGCTCCATCCATCTGGTAACCTGGCAGTGTAAGATAACTTTAGATCAAATGTCAGATTTTTTTTTAGCAAATGCTTTATTTTGTCACTTCTCCAAAAATCCAAGCTTTGTGGACTGGCATGCTTACAATTGTCCCATAGATGTTTTTCCAATCTCAGATGTAGATCCATGAAACAGTGATTATTGGCCTCTTGCTTGTTTCTTTTGTTAATACCCTTGTTATATGGTCTCTAGGCTTTGATTGACAGCCTTCTCTGGGCAGGTTTATTTAGGTTGGATTTACACTGTTCCCTTAACACACTGTCCATATGCATCATGCCACCTTATACTATAAACTATCATTTTTGGGTAACATATTTTTTTTATATGTTTCCTAAACTAATGTTTTATTTCTGTTCTTTTACTGTTTATAAATAAACACTTAGCATTGAGTACACCCATAATACTGGTGTCACAGAGCATCATGGGTTTCTATATAGAGAGCACAGCAGAAGCTGTTTGCTTTCAGACTCTCCCTGTCTGTGACTGACATTTGGCATAGTCCATCTGAGCGGACAGGTTCCTTCCTTCTGACTTTGCGGGTGCAAATTTCAGCTTGGCTCTATTAACATGTTTTTTCCATCACAAGAGCTCCACTTGGTGGCTGCATATAAAAATACTTACGGTAGTATTGGCATGCAGGATTTCGTAGGTACCTAATTTTAAAAAAAGAATAGTTTGTAAAAAAAATGTTTTTACTCTAAATCAAAATAAAATATTAAATATTTTAAATTTTAAAATAACATTTGTAACAACTCCCCTCTTCTCTTCATTTAGAATCTGATTAACTGCAATGTGACTTCTGCTGTTAAGGTATGCATGTTGGGTTTTGCTAATTACTCAACAATTTCACTTGTAATAGCTCAGGTATTATAGAATAAATTAATATCAAGACTAGTTAGAGACCAAAATCAAGTGATTTGTGAATAAATTACTTTGTGCCTGAAGTGTTAAGATGTGTCACCTGCACTCCTTACAGTGATTGGACCTAGTGGTCATGGTGCTCATAGTGGGGTGTAAATTGGTGTTTTCCTGTATATATACATGCGAAGCTGCATTGAGCGATTGTCACTATGACACCTTGTAGAAGGGACCCTGTGTGGCCCTGAACCATTGGCTAATTGACGCTTGTTACATGTTTTTTCAATAAATAAGCAAAAGAATTGAAGGTCACTATGTCGCCTTGAAGAAGGGACCCTGCGTGGCACCCGAAACTTTGGCTAATTGACGCTTGTGACATGTTTCTTCAGTAAATAAGCAAAATAATTGAATGCTTTTGACTGAGTGCTGGTGATCTCCGTCTTTAGAATCTGCCCGGAAACTTTAAAATGGTCTTGTGGCCTTGTTTTTTTTATGTTGACTGTGGTGTGTTCTCCATCAATATTGGCTGCATGGCAGCTGTTATAACCAGTCAAGACCACACAAAGGGGATGTTTTCAATGTGACTTGTCACATACTGCCTCGGAAATTCAGTGGTGAGATTTTTTTTAGAGTGTTACAGTTACAATACATTTCAAGACCATATGGTTAGGAGCATTTAATTACTTTTGACAGGGAGTGTTCCCAGCAGACAGAGCAATATTACTGAGTAATGAATATGTATTTCTCTCTGGCAAATGACTAGGTGGTTTATTGCCAGTGGTACATGCTGGGGGAGAATATAAATATTTGGGGTAATTTTTAAAAGGGAGCTCTGCCTTCCAGTTTTTTCCTGGGGAGGAGGTTGTGTTGGAAGTCTTTTGATTTGTGCTGTTTGGCTTTTCTTAAAAACTACCTATTTTACTACAAAAGAAGTCTGGAGCTGTATTTTTGCCTGTTTCTGGGTATCCTGTGCCCTAATACCTCTCCCTAGTTCATTGAGCTAAATAAACTTTTTAGGGTTCAGAATTGACTGGCACACATTTTTTTCGCCCATAAAAAGTCAGGGATTCTGCCCTGAGATTGAAATGCTAGCCCACCAAGCCCCCTCATTCACTGCCCAGGGGTAAGGAGGTGCGTGCTACAATCGGTGCACTACTAAACAGGGGTCCACAACCCACAGATCAGTACAAAGGTCTCCATGGGGTGATCATGCAATATTAGTGCTGTTTTAAAGATCTCCTCAGTGATTTCCCATATTTTCTAACTAAATTATCTTGGCTGTATTAACTCTCAACATGGCTTGAAACAGATTGCTTGCAGATATTTTCTTAGGAAACAAATGTACTTTATTCTAATTTTAAAATGTTTTGTAGTATGAAATGAAGTATCAATGAAATCAGAAGATCCCCTTGACATAATTGTGCCAGATTGTAAGCCACATTTTTCAGAGAATTCTTTTTACACATTTTTCTCTTTTTATTTTAATTCATGTCTAGTGAATTGGAAGTATGCTGCCAGTTTTCAGCCAAGTATTCACAAAATTGTTCTGGTGTTGTTTATTGCAATGGAAATGTATAATAGCAAATAAAACTTTAAAAGAGTTGATTAGTCTTTTAAAGGGTTCATGTGATAAATTCAAGGCAGTTATGCAATTAAAAGACATAATAGTCATATAAAGTAAAAACAAAACTGGGATATTTACCTATATAGTATAGTATCCAATACATTGCATCTGAAAAATTAAAGAACATTTGTTTTCTCTGGACAGTACTAAAAGATAAACAAGGTCCAATTGTTTAATGGCTACCCCCCACATTCACTGTGGGAAGATAAACAGAGAAAATAACATTTGTGGAAAAAAGGTTAGGTATTTTACTTATCTTATCCTGGCTTACACTCAATGCGCCTAGGCAAGGGTGATGTCACCATCTTTTCTGGCAAGAGCCCAGGGATTGCTGAGTGCACCAGCTCTTACAAGAAGACGCTCCAGCACAGTGCAGTAGCGTCTTCTTGCAAGATTTCAGGTACTCAGCAATGCCTGAGATCTCACAAGAAAGGATGGTGATTTTACGCTCCCATAGGCGTTGTGGATAGAAGCCAGGATAAGGTGAGTATATTTTTTTTATTTTGTTTTTTAATGTTTTTTGTTTAATTTTCCTAGTGTTTGGCATTGAAAAATGCAATGCAAAATAGCAATGGTCCCCTTTAAGTGTTTTTAGTTTTTTTCCTCATAAAGGGGCTAGAGTTTCATGGCCATGTCTCCCCATTGCATCCAATCACTTATAATAGTGATAATAGTGATTTGCTATTGCCATGATCTGTTGCTGCAGCAAAAGACATGTCAAAACTGGATAAGTTCTGCCAGGCTTCAGAATGGCCGTTGAAACTGAGAGGAAATGCATATATTACATGTCAGAGATATTGGGAGTTTCTATGCTAGTGTATTTTCTATGTAGTAACATTGTACTACAGAACATTCTGTAGCACGATAGGAAAAGCCCAGTCTAGTCTCTTAAGCTACTGGGCAGATTACTGGACCCAGGCTGTCACAGACGGCAGCATTTTCAGCATCAAAACCAACTGGATCTGATGCAGCCAAGTTGTACGTCAGCCTTTCTGTTCATTGGCAAATCTGTTGCAGTGGAAGAGCATGCCTCAAACTGCAAATCACAACATTTTCATTAATCCAGAACTTTATTAAGGGGGACTAAGGACCATTTAAAAAAATATATATATACTGTATTTAGACCAAGGCAAAACAACCAGCACAGCAGCCCATGCAGCTGCTACGGGACCAGAGGACAAGGGCCCGACAAGGACCAGTAAGACATTAAAAACTCACATTTTTTGTTATTTATTATACATCAGCATATACTTTTTTTCAGATGACAAGAATAATATTGAAACAAATGGAAGAAAGGTGAGACCTATTTTGTGTACCAGCTAAAATAGCAATATATTTTTGTAAATTATGGAAATTAAACTTACACAAATATGAACTATAACATAAATCCTCAAATATTCTCTTTTGAAAAATATTTCCTACTTTTCTGTAATTAAACATTTCACTGGTTCATGATTTACAAAGATATTACCTGTTTTTGATATTTGCTTTCTTTTCTCCCTTAGTACATTTGAATTTCTCCAGTTCCTAGCAACCTTATACTTTTTTTCCAGGGCCATTCCGACTAATATTAAAAGAGAAAGACACTTTATGTTTCCTGTCACATATTCTTCTTTACACCACAATGAACATGCACTGTTCTCACTCTGATCTCAGTATGTTTTCCGCTTTCCTTTAAATGTTAAATGGTCTTCCTTTGTTGCCCCTTCTCCCTCTCCACTCTCCTCCTCATTTGTACTCCACCTCACTGTTGCACTCATTCTCCAATCTATCCCTTAGCACATTTTCACTCACAACCTAACTGTCACTGCTCTCCACTTCTGCCCATTGGTTTTTCAAGTGTCTCTGTTCTGCACCGTATATTTCACTCTGCCAAAAGCTCTCAGTACCTCCATTCTGTGTTTTAGACGGTTTTCATGTATCCAGTGCCACTTTCACCTTATATATCAAAGTGACAGGTTTTTTGACTATGACTTTTACTACATGTCTTAGAACACTTCATTCATGGCAGAGCCATTGTAGAGCTCCTTTATGGTAGCCTCTGACTGCCATACTGTGACTATACATCTGAGCTTGAAGTATTAAGTAAAGCTCCTGTACTTCAGTGTGTGTAGTGGCTGGTGCAGAAAACTTCACAGTTTGTAATCATGTCGAGTGCTTGCTCTGCCACTTCTGATGAGTGTTCTCCTGTCCATTGTTTATCCTTCATGTCTGCAATCTACTGCTGCTGTTACTCTTACTCCTCCAAGCCCCAACCTTCTCCTGGTGGCTACTTTCTCTCCTTTGCTGTCTGTTACTTACTACACTGCCTTCATTTTCCCCACTTCTGTCCACAAACGCTCATCTTCCTTTTAAAACAAGCTCACTGTACTCCTCTGATCTCCAGGCCTCTGTCCTGCATATCTTCCATCTTTAACTTTTTCAATCTTCTGTTAAAATCCACACCATGTACACTTTCTCTTTGCCTTCTTCCTATGCCCTCATCACATCTTTCCTTGCTGTCCTCCATGTCCATCCAAAATTAAATCCTAATATATTTCCTGCCCTTGGCTCAACCATCAGCCCCTGCCCACCTTTCTTAGCTTTTACCCTTTCCCGCCATTATCTTTACCCTTTTTAACTCGCTTATCCCCCTTTTAACCACAATTTTTTTTACCATCAGCTCCTACCTTCTTTTTACAGCAGCAGCTCTTGCTTAATCGACTAGAAGGAACTTTACACACCACAACCAAGTATGAATAAATATGTCCACACATGGCAGCATGTATAAGCATGATTCATTCACTTTTAATCAAATTACCTGGGGTGAGGTAAAATGTAAGCAGCCAGTTTGGAAACATTTTTATTGTTTTTAATAGGGCTGTAGTATGTGTGATATGTAGAAAAAAAATATTAAACAGTTCACATTCAGTATTCAGTTTACATTAACAGACCCAGGGCAGATGACATGCGTATGTCATCATCATTTTAATCTTCATACTCAGTCTCAGAACATTACACAAATGTAATCATCATTTCTTTTATTGATTCATACTGCTTTCATGTATTCCCTATTTACTACAATCTCAGTTGTATTAATCTAAATGCAATAACACTGCACAATTACAATGTGCTCTAACAATTCAGTAATACAATTTTCTTTTACAGGAAAAAAGGACTTGTATTGAATATTTCTTCTGCTTTTGGTACATTTCCATGTCCACTTTATGCACTCTATTCTGCCTCCAAAGTAAGTATTTAATGCTGTCAATGGCACTTTTTTCAAAACTCTGTTTTGAACTTTTGAACATGTGACCCATGTACATGTCCCTGGTTTGAATCCTGGCCAGAACACTATCTACAAGAAGTTTGCATGGGTTTCATCCAGGTACTCCCAGTTTCCACCCACACTCCAAAGACATGCTGGTAGGTTTACTGGCTCTGGTCTAAATTGGCCCTTATATGTATGCATGTGAGATAGGGACTTTAGATTGTAAGCCCCTCGAAGGCAGGGACTGATGTGAATGTGCAACTATGTAACTGTGCAACTTGTTGGCACTATATAAACACCAGTAATAAAAAATATTAACGAACCACTCAAATTAAAAACATTGTACACTTATAATTGTTTATTATTGCCATTTCTAGCAATAATGATTCTAATTTCACATGCTTTTATTAGACAATATTCCACATTTACATGCAAACCCAGGATAGGGTTAAGTATAACACTGCTAGAGGTGCTTACATTGGTCACCTTATAAACACGTTCAAAGGCTGTTAAATCGCGTTGTTTACCCATATCTTCAGAAAAAAATAACTTCTACTGTCGTGGTAAACAACCTGCTTCCCTATTTATAATGGTCTGGCCCTCTAGCAACACATACACTGAGTGGCCAGATTATTATGACCACATGACGTTTGTATGCAAATTGGCTATAATTAGCTATAATTTCGCTCTGAAGTTGCATATTCCCTTTAAGCCTTCTTCTTTTGTTTTTTTTTAACTGTTACTGCAGCTGCTCAAGCACCTTTGACAGTGTTATAGTCACTTTTGCTAAATAATGGGGTGGATTCTTAAAGTGTAGGTGAACTCAAAATCTGACAAGGTGGCTGCATATTGCAGGGCAGGGGCTAGCGTTGTCATCCTGAAACAAGAAGTGCTGTTACCGGCAGGATCTCCAGGTAACAAAGTTTGCAATAGACTTATACAAAATATGATTTGCTTAAGAAAATGCTATGCCAAGGCATGATGACAAACATATTGACAAATAGAGTTTGGGTTTACATCCACTTTTAATGAAATGGATTTGTCTTTCTTGCAACTATGCCACAGTATTGAACTTTTTATTCTCCCAACAGGCTTTTTTGACAACATTTTCCAAAGCTCTACAGGCTGAGTATAAATCCAAAGGAATCATTATACAGGTACTTTTGTACAATCTTATTATACAGTATAAGAATATTCAGTGTACAATATTATTTGAAGAAACCTGGCACTAAATATTAGAAGGCATTATGTTTTCTTGTGGTCCTTCTGAGCTTTTCCATGCATTTCCCTAATTCAGCACGACTTTAATGTGTGAACCAATAAATGATATGGGGGAGAAGGGGGGGGGGGGGTTCAAATCCCAGCCAGGACATTATTTGCATGGAGTTTATATGTTCTCCCTGTACTTGCATGGGTGTCCTTTGGTTGTTCCCTTTCCCCTCAATGACAATGTGTGTGCATGTGAAATAGGTATCTTAGATTGTAAGCTCTTTGAGTGCAGGGACTGATGTAAATGTGTGTAAAGCAGTTCCGCTGATGCCTTACAATGGCAACAAGCACAGAGGCAGGTGTTGGTGAAGTGGTGAGTGAGGTGGGGGTATGTGGGAGAGGTGGTAAGCGCAGGGGGAGAGGATGATTGTCAGGTGCAGTGGTAATAGTGGGGTTTAGTGTGCGGAGGGAATAAGGATAGAGGTCAACTGTAGTGGTGAGAGCATAAGGTGGAAGAAGGTGTCAATCTAAATTTGCCCACCCCGTCCTGTTTAGGACATTTTGCACAAACTGTCAGTCACAGGATACAGCGCACATGGGTCTTAGGAGAGCTGTGCAGGGTTTATGGTGGGCTGTGTGGGGCCTATGGTGGGCTTTGCAGGGTCTCAGGAAGACTGTGCAGATTCCCTTTCCCTGCATGCATGTGCTGCTCCTCTTACCTGCAGCTCGAAGTGCCATCAGTATCAACCAGATACATTGCAATCCCCAGCCTGCTTCTGGGACATCCCGCCATCAAATCACATGCTATGGCCAGACCAGAGTCACCCGTTGCTTCTCCTCTGCCTCCTGTACAAAGCCAGCTGGACCACATCTTACTGGGCCCTCCACCGGGCAGCTCTCTAATTAGGCAGCCACTCTTGGGACCTTGCGGCCGCATTGTTTCCCTCATTAGGCAGCCACTGCTAACTGATTCTGTGCTGCCCAGCTTCGGCCCACTGGGCAAGTGCCCATTATGCCCAAAGGCAAGTCCAGCCCTGTCCGCCTCATTGTTTTGGGGCAGCCTTTTCTCCCGCCCCCTTGGAAAGTGCCGCCCTAGGCAAGTGCCTAGTTTGCCTTGCGGTAGATACACCCCTGGTGGTGAGTGGTGCCTCTGTAGAGAGCTGTCAGTTTTAACTCCAGATGCAGTCCTTGTGGTTAGCAGCAAAGGCCAGGTGGGGCTTAGTGGTGTGAGCTGCCAGGCCAGAGTTTACAGGTCATGTGCAAGGTGCAGCAGCAGCTACAGAAAGACAGAAATTAGGAGGCAATGTACCATTAAAACAGGTCCCATGTGCTTCCTGCTGGGTATTGTTGTTTTGGATGGGGATGGTCTACATGTTGATGCTACCATGCATGTTATTACCTTACGGCCACAATTGCACATGTACAAGATATTGGCACCATTTTAGGTTATCCCAAAGACTCCAAATGCCAGAGTAGACCTGGAATTTAGTGACAGTGCTGCTTATTTCCGCTAACCTGCAGTGATTGTCGCAGATACTGGCACAGGAAGTGTCCCCGCACTAATATCCAGGCTAGTGGCTGCTACCCAGCCACTAGCCTCATTAGGGGCTGGGTAGCAGGTGAATGGGGCCATTGGGTTGCTTGAGGGTTAGTATTAACTCTCAAGCAACAATAAACTACAGTTATCCGGAACCTACCAAACCCCTGTGGGTGCCGGATAACTGGGAGTTTACTGTGCCTACATTTTTATTCATGTTGCTGTGCTTAGGTTCTGTTTAGACAATGCCTAAGTTGGTATCCAAAGTGAGCTTTTAATAAAGCCAATTAACCTTGAGTCCACTTGTCCACACATTCATGTGTGGGATACACAAAAGTATATGATAATGCTAAGTTTAAGGATATGCTGTAATCAAATCAGAATATTATGACTAAGCAAATTACATATTCAGAGTGAAAACCCAAATTCTTGTAACCTTCCTATCATTCAATGTAACTTCAGCCATATTTAGCAGAATCCTCATACCCTTGTACATTGTGTGCAATCCCATCCCACTTCCATCGTTGGTCTTTTACATCCTTGACCAGAAAGGAGACTCAGAAAAGGTATGGGGTCAAACTTTCATAAAATTTCATGTAACTGTCTCTGATCTCCTGATAATTTTGACATATAATTTCAGTTAAATAATTCTGCCTATTATTTATTCTTTGCTTAGTTTTAATTGCTCTGGTTTGTGGCAGGTTCAGTTTACTACATTTAATTAGTCTGAAACTCTTTTTTGGTTTATTTAAAAAGACAGGGCAAAGAGTAAATAAAAAACTTCTAGAATGTATTGAACCTCAGCCAAAAAAAATTTTTTCTTACCTTTCATCAATTTCAAAAGTACTACTGTGACCCAAAGTCAACAAATAACATGCTATGGTGCGCTATATGCTACCAGCACAATATTGTCGGGAATCACCCCAGCTGCTTCTCTAAAGCCAGAGTCAGCTGTGTTTGCCCCCTCCCCTGTCTGTCCCTCTAATGAGCCCTGGAAGAACAGGTAGAGGAAGAGGAAACCCTCACAGGGAGCAATGACTGACAGTCAATGCTCTCTGCAGGGAGGAGACCATGAGCTTAGAGATCTGAGGTTACATGATCGCTTAGCTCTTGGTACAGAGCTGACATGGGACAGCAACATTGTAGTATCATGTATAGGCAAACCACACAATATATACACATATCCAGAAGTATGTAGACATACGTCCAAATTATTCAGTTCAGGTATACAACGCTAGGTTCATAAAGACATGCTTTGATAGGTTTGGAGTGTTGGAACTTGAGTAGTCTGCACAGGGCCACGGTCTCAACCCTGTTGAACACCTTTTAGAAGCCAGTTCTTCTCATCTAACATCAGTACCTTGACTTTACTAATGTTCTTTCGGCCACAGACACACTTCACAGTGTTATGGAAAGACTTCCCAGAAGATTGGAGAGTGTCATAGCCACACATGGAGCCAAAGCCATATTAATGCCCATGGTGTTGGAATGGGATGCCCAACACTTTCATATGTGTAATGGTCAAGTGCCCACAAACGTTTAGCCATAAAGTGTACAATTATGATGGAGATGACAGGAGGTAGTTAGTGAGTGGACAAGAGGTAAGAATGAAAGAGGGCAATCATGTATTATCTCTAAGTAATGAAGTTGGCCTGAGGTTATTGGAGTATTGTCCACAGTAATTGTTTTTCATGTTGGTAAGAAGAGTAAGATGTAGGAGAAAATACAAGCAGTGTTTAAACCATATACATTTTAGGCACATGACAGGTCACCCTGGACCCCTGCCTGTGTCTAGACAATGAAAAGAGAAGCAGCACAGTAATGAGCTTATTTCTCTGTCACTCTGCTTTCTCTTCCTATCAGCATGCTTCTTACCAGCACATGTACACATTGGCTCCTTGCACTCATTCTTCCTCTCACACTTCAGCCCTGCTAACTACAAGAGGCTGATACCAGGCCAAGTTCAAGTACCCACTTTGCTTGTATTTATAAATACATTTAATGATGTATTCATAATTGGAGAGTTGTATTCATTTGTCATTTTATATCTAACTGAAGTTCAGCTTTAACCTCATTTATGTATCTTTATTTATTACATTATTATTTATATAGCGACATCTGTTTACACATCGCTTTACATACTACTTATTCACATAAATCCCTGCCCTCAAGGAGCTAAAAAACTAAGGTATTTAAACTATATTTGCTTTTTTATCTTTCAGGCAGTTACACCATATGGAGTTTCAACACCCATGACAAAAAACACATCAACAAATATCATAACAAAATCTTCAATGGACTTCGTAAAAGAATCACTGAATCACGTTACCCAAGGAAGTGAGACATTCGGCTGCCTTGCACATGCTACTTTGGTAAAGAATTCAAAACAGAACTCCGGGCAGTCCAAAAAAAATATTGTTATGCAGTTTTACCCCCATGATTCCATAAATTGAATTGTTACCTTTTGTAATTTGTTTCACCATTCCAGTGATGTCTTGCATGTCCATTTTTGTTGGAATACTGGGGGGGGGAGGTTCTGGCTTCATTATTTTTCAAGTAGATAATTGCTTGTAACCTATACTTCCTGAATGCCTCTGTGCAGATTTTATGTTTTGGGAAGCTGTGTATGTATGGGTTTTATGCTTTTTGTGTTTGCAGCAGTCAACTTTAGGAACCTAGTATTTTTATGTGATAAGCAGATCAGTCACCTATTGCAATTCTTTTGCAAATTCACTGGATGCAGTTTGCTGTAATACAGGTACAATACCATGGTGGAATATTATTTAACTTTACCCTGAGAATATGATGTATTGACTAGATCCTAAAAATTTTTAAAAATATTTCAACCTTAAATACCCTGCAGCCTATGAAAGAAAAGTGTGTTAAGTTGTTACCCACCTTTCAGAATCATTGTTTAATTTTTAACTTTATAGAAAGGGATGTAAACTAGAATCTATAGGTAATAAGTACATTAGCAACACTTCAACACTTAATATACTATATAGCACACTGTGTCCTTCTTGTAATATATATACATACAGTATCTCACAGAAGTGAGTACACCCCTCTCATTTTTGTAAATATTTTATTATCTCATTTCATGTGACGACACTGAAGAAATGACACTTTGCACAATGTAAAGTAGTGAGTGTACAGCTTGTATATCAGTGTACATTTGCTGTCCCCTCAAAATAACTCAACACACAGCCATTAATGTCTAAACCGCTGGCAACAAAAGTGAGTACACCCCTAAGTGAAAATGTACAAATTGGGCCCAATTAGCCAATTTCCCTCCCCGGTGTCATGTGACTCGTTAGTGTTACAAGGTCTCAGGTGTGAATGAGGGAGCAGGTGTGTTAAATTGGGTGTTATCGCTCTCACTCTCTCATACTGGTCACTGGAAGTTCAACATGGCACCTCATGGCAAAGAGCTCTCTGAGGATCCGAAAAAAATAATTGTTGCTCTACATGAAGATGGCCTAGGCTATAAGAAGATTGCTAAGACCCTGAAACTGAGCTGCAGCACGGTGGCCAAGACCATACAGCGGTTTAACAGGACAGGTTCCACTCAGAACAGGCCTCGCCATGGTCGACCAAAGAAGTTGAGTGCACATGCTCAGCGTCACATCCAGAGGTTGTCTTTGGGAAATAGACGTATGAGTGCTGCCAGCATAGCTGCAGAGGTTAAAGGTGTAGGGGGTCAGCCTGTTAGTGCTCAGACCATACACTGCATCAAATTGGTCTGCAAGGCTGTCGTCCCAGAAGGAAGCCTCTTCTAAAGATGATGCACAAGAAAGCCCGGAAACAGTTTGCTGAAGACAAGCAGACTAAGTACATGGATTACTGGAACCATGTCTGTGGTCTGATGAGACCAAGATAAACTTATTTGGTTCAGATGGTGTCAAGCGTGTGTGGCGGCAACCAGGTGAGGAGTACAAAGACAAGTGTGTATTGCCTACAGTCAAGCATGGTGGTGGTGGTGGTGTCATGGTCTGGGGCTGCATGAGTGCTGCCAGCACTGGGGAGCTGCAGTTCATTGAGGGAACCATGAATGCCAACATGTACTGTGACATACTGAAGCATAGCATGATCCCCTCCCTTCGGAGACTGGGCCGCAGTGCAGTATTCCAACATGATAACGACCACAAACACACCTCCAAGATGACCACTGCCTTGCTAAAGAAGCTGAGGGTAAAGGTGATGGACTGGCCAAGCATGTCTCCAAACCTAAACCCTATTGAGCATCTATGGGGCATCCTCAAACGTAAGTTGGAGGAGCGCAAGGTCTCTAACATCCACCAGCTCTATGATGTCGTCATGGAGGAGTGGAAGAGGACTCCAGTGGCAACCTGTGAAGCTCTGGTGAACTCCATGCCCAAGAGGGTTAAGGCAGTGAATATGGGTATATTTAAAGAGAAAGGTCATTTTTTAAAGCTTACAAATTTTTAACTGATGCGGCAGCCCCGGATTGAAGCCAGACTGCCCACCACAAATTAAATTGCCCACAGCAAAAACATTGTCTAATATATTAATAATCGTTTATCTCTGTGTTACAGGGAGTTATCATGAACAATATTCCTCTGTGGGTGATCCATAGTACAAAAGTACAAGAACATTTCCTGCGCCTGTTTAGCAAGGAACAGAAAAAGGAATAACCTTCAAGGCATTACATTCTAAATGGACATAGTATTGTGCCATGCAATCTAATTTTGTTCTACTGACATCACTGATGGATGCTTGATAAATGGCAATAATACAAGATGTGTACTGTATATGGCTTACAAATAGAATAGTTTTTAGTTGTTAGATTGTTAGTGCTAGTGCCATCTTTTTCAGAGCTAAGATGTGTTATACTTTTGACCTTTACATCAGAAAGTTATATACGAGCAGTTCAAAATGGAATATGAGGGCATATCATCAAAAATCATTCAAATTATGGTATCTTCCGATATTCAAAAAAGGTCAATATTTGTATCATGTGCTGGCTCTAATAAACTTAATGGTTTAGATCTCAGGTTGCCATAAAGGGGGAGAGCATTGTGAGAGTGGTGGGTATTTTTGAAGCATTATCACTGGAAATTTGAACCTAATTGTAAGAGCCGCAGTAGAGGATTTGTTGCATGGAGCACTAGTTTTCTGCAGTTTTAGGATTCCCATTTGTGTTCCCTACATAACATTGTTTCTGTTGAGCTGAAAAGTTATTCTCATGTTTGCCTGATACTGTAACTGTTCTTTGACCATATCTTCCCTACAGTGTCTGCTGGTGTGGCTGTCATAGTGGCATTAGATTGCAAGCTTCTTAGGGGGCACAAAGTCATGTAACTGTTTTCTGTAAATTGATGCTGGATATGCTGGGGGTTAAATATTGGAATATAAAAGTGATCTAAACTCTCTGACGTCATAGGTAAAATGACAGTATATATGGTATTAATTTATGTAATGTTTCCCGGTAGCCTCCATAAATGAAAGTATTATAACGTATACCGAGACGATCATTGTTCTACAAGTCAGGAATTGAGAGATGAGAATTGAAGTAAATCCTATTGCCTGCTGGCATTCATTTTTGTAGCTATATCATTTTTAGAACAGAACAACACCCTGCAAATCAAAAACATTATTAAAGTTAAACTTGCAAATCAATGGAAATTCCTTTGATTCGGTGGTTGCCACGAATCCGAATTAACAAATTATATGGCCAAATATATACAAAATATATTCGGGCGTATATAATAATTAGTTTGCAGAATGGGCAGCAGCCATATGGCCCTGTCTGTGCCATCTTGAAAGCAAAGCGAGTGACGTCACATGGCGCGTGCGCGGCATTGGTTGATGTCATCCGCATGTATGCGTGCCATCATTTTGGTGTAGACGTCATATAACGTCACGAGATCTGCCTCCAAGATAGTGGCACGAATGCACGGAACGCGCTGGTGGCCAATATGGCTACGCGGCTTTCTACTGTTTAAATGTGCGGTTTCAGATTCGGAGGTTCATTGCCTCTGAATCCAAAACAGCATAAATATTTGTTTTGTCAAACGAAACAAATAAAAATGTTTTTATTTTTCATTTGTTTCAACCGAAACAAATGTTTATGCTGTGCACATGTATAGTTAGAACTCCTCTGTAAGATTTATATTGCCTTGCTGGGGAGATTTATAGTGTCCTTGCTGGGGAGATTCATCCTCTTTTTTTTGTCCTGAGGACCATTATTAGCAATACTTGAAAATGATGGAAAAAGGAAAAATTTTGAGTTGTCTCCAGAACAGGAAAAGAGTCTACAAGACAGGAAGTGAAGGGAAATCTCCCCAATCAGACAAAAAAAAGTTATTAAAGAAAATAACAGGGGCTTAACTATTTACCACACTAAAGCAATTTTTTCCTTTTGGATATATTTTAAATTAACTGTCATGGTTGAATGCTCAGTATAATCATACTGACATTTTGACTGTATAAGTGTTCATGTATAAGGGACATCAGATTTAGAGGTTTTTTGGTACTTTTGAGGTTTTTTTTTTACCTGCTTCATAATTACATATATTTGCCTTTTAAGTAGTTTAAGGCATTGCGTTGAGGTCCTTCTAAGATTATGGCTATACAGGTGATTACATCTTTTACATCTTTTTCTACTGGGAGATTAAACAGCTTGATGGCAGTCAACTCATTTTCAGCACACCAAAATCAATGTGATTCAAATTTAATAACTATCAACAAGCAGCAACATCTTTCAGTAGCAAAGAAATGTAATCACCAGTGTAGCGGTAGGTTGCTTTGAGTTGCTTTGGGATACCTTTTGCTGTTGCATTCACATTGACTGGTATGGGGAAGAAAGGCAACTGCTACTTATATGCAAACAAAGAAAATACATTTGACTTAATAGTATATACAACCATATAAAATGATGGGAGAAATATTTTTTAAGGAAAACTACATAAAAATTTCAGCAACAAACAGTTTACACTATAAAGCTTTAGGGCGCATTCACACAGATACAGGCATACAGTGTCAAATACGCCTGTATTTGCGGCGCATGGGATTATCCTTTTTTTGTGTGGGATTGATGGTTGAAATAAGCTTTCCATCACCAGGAGCCAGAACAGATCTTGTAACTTTGTTAAGTGAGTTTCACAGCTAATTTTCTGCAGGTAGAGCAGAGCAGAATAGAGCTTAGCTTCATATGACTGTCATACAGTTACAATACCACAGGTCATTTTACAATTTATTTTATAAAAGAAATACTAATGTACTAAAAAAACCAATCAGAATGGCTAAAATAAAGTAATCTTTAACCAGTTTTCATTCTTTGATCCAAAGTTCCTTATATAATTTTAGAGCACAATTTGTGAAATACCTTCATACATCTATTATTCTTCTTAGTCAAATTTAATTTGTGCAATGCCAAAAATGAATATCTGTTAAGATGGTATAGTTTTGAAATGTTATCCTTTATGTTCTAAATTTATAATGTCATAACTTAAAGATAATCTTGGACTGGGTCTTCTGTATTGTTTTAACCACTTCAGCTCTGACAGCTGTATACTCCTTAGGTTCTAGAGCAATTTTTACATTTCTGCTTTGGGTCTGTTTATTCAGCAATAACTTTGTCTTCACTTTCTTTTGGTGATATTGACTTGCTAATATATTTATTTTCAATGTAATCTACAGACAAAAATATAAAGGAAAACTAATATGATTAGTATCAATTTTAAAACAACTAGTGTTATTGTAGTTTTAAAAGTATACAATATATACTAGAATTTGTCTCGCTAATGACACCAAAATTACAATTCTGGTACAAAGCATTGAAAAATTATTGGCAAATGAAATAAAGGTTGTTTTTTTTTTGTTTTTTTTTCTTCAATCTTTTTTTAATAAAACAGACAAAATAACAAACAAAATCAATGAATTTTTTTTAAAAAGGATTAAAGGTTAAGGGATAAGAAATTGGAATAATACATAAAATCAACAGAAAAATTATAGCTAAGGGGAAAAGGGAAAGAAAGAGTTAATTAGAGGAGAAAGGATTAATAATGGGTTTAATAGAAACACATTTTATTAACAAAAAACAGCTTTATCGAACATCATATGCAGATCAAAAGGGGTGACCTCTGCATATAATGGTGGCTAAAGCTAATTTTTAAAAATAAAATATGTTTCTATTTCTGCATAGTACTTGCAAACACAGCCACAGTCATTTTGAAAGTCGCTCATTGCTAGTGAGGTGGGGGGGTAGAATCAGGGGAAGAGGTACAGGGCATGCTACATAACCCCTGTAGACTTTGGGGTCTATTCACAAAGCTGCCGAAGGATCTCGGCCGATCCTTCGGCTAGCTTCGGCACCAGGACCCCTTCGGGTTCAGGAGAACCGAGGGCGTGCTGTACGGCTATTCACAATAGCCCGTACATTTTTTTTGCATACATGGTACACGACACAAGATCCATAAGAGGTTAATACCAGCAGGGCATACAGCAGGGCATATCCATATAAATAGAGCAGAGCTGTTTTAAAACAGCTGGAGAAATACTTTCTAGAGCAGTTCTGAAGTTGTTTGTAGAGGCATATGGAGCAGGCTGACGATTTAATCTGGTTTTACAGCAATTCTTCAGCTCGAGCTAGACTGCAAGAGCCACTTCAGAGTGGGACCTCCAAAAGTGGAGTGCTGCCAAACCCAGTATGCAGTCTTCGGCACATGCCTGATGTCTGCGGCTAATTATTTGAAAAAATATTATGTACTCTGGCCATAATCAAAGCCAACTGTCCATTTTCCAGCCACAGCATTTTTATGTTGTCACAAACTAAAAACTGGACTAAATATTTAATTTTATTTTAGGTGACTTCTATGACAGGGGTAGGGAAACTCCTGCCCCCCAACTGTGGTGAAACTACTAATCCCATCTCGCATCTACCTTTTGAAATCATGCCTGTGGCTGTCAGTGTCTTGCAATGCCTAATGTAATTGATAGTTGCATCACAGCTGGGGTGCTGGAGTTTGCCTACCCCTGTTCTATACTAATCCATCATTGCCTACAAGATTCTGCAACATTTAACAGATGTGCAGAAGTTCGATCCCACTAGCTTTTGGCTGTCAGTAAAACGGTGGATTATAAAATAAAATAGAAGGCACGATGGTAACTGCCATTGGTATGGAAAGAAAAGTTTAGCATGGATCTCATGTCGAACTTTAAAGAAAATAAAAACCCAATAAGGGGAATTTACCAAAACGGAAGCAGACAAAATCTGGAGCAGCTGTGCATGGCAACCAATCAGTTTCTCTCTTTCATTTTCAAATCTTAACTCAACAAACTAAAGAGAGAAGTTGATTGGTTGCCATGCACAGCTGCTCCAGTTTTTGTCTGCTCCAGTTTTGATAAATTCCCCTCAGGGCTTGCTCACACCAAATCCGGACCAGATCTGCATGAGTTTCTGCAGTGCGTTTTGACCTGTTCCAGTCCGTTTTTTTAAGCCTAAAATGGGTCTTTCAGTGCGTTCCAGGGCATTTGCATGCGTTTTGGTGCATTCCAGAGCAGAAAAAATAGGGCATGCTGCAGTTTTTTTTAGTGGAACTAAACGCTGTGGTGTGAACTAGAGCCCAAAATACCATTGGAATACATTGGCTGCATTTTTGATGTGTTCTGTAACTGCTCTGCATCTGCTCCGCACTTGACATTGAGATGTGGGAAACAAAAAACAAAACAGAGCGCCTCCATAGTGTAAAAGGGTTATTTATTTGTACGGCACACAGCTGAAATTATACTTACAAAAGGTTGGTCAATAAAAAGTATGTACGAGTCGATGAAATATGAAACTCTGACAGCGGGAGTCTCACGGGATGAAACAAATCAAAGTCCTCTGCCCCTGTGAGTTCGGAAGGTATTTTGTTTCCCAGATCGAGGGTCTTGTTGTCCGGTGGGAGCAGCCTCTCTTGTGTATCCACTAATATCAAATTGGGCTTTTTCTTGCAACCGGCGGCGCCGGTATTTGTCGTTTTTTTACATTGAGATGTGTCGATAGCTTAACCTCCCTGGCGGTATTCCCGAGTGTGGCTGGGGGTTAATTTTCAGTACCAAAAGCGGTAACCCCGAGCCACACTCGGGATTACACTGTGTGTAACTTACCCTGTCCACGAGCCCCGCTGTGTCCTCCGGCCGATGCCGGCATCTGTCTTTCAGGTTACGTCCCTTCCGAGCGCCCGCGTAGCAGGGGGCGGAACCGGCGGGAAATATAAAAGTAATAAATTGGGGAAAAAATTAGATAATCAGACCGCCAGGGAGGTTAAACACAGAATTTTTGGTTTTTCTGAACTACCCCTGTAAAGAAGGTTTATTATCTATTCATCCTGCCAGTAGATCTGTTGACTTGCCTCTTCCTTTAACAGGGTGACAATAATGTTATTTGTGCAGTGAAATCACTTCAACATTGTCACCCTATGGACATGGTAGTCTTGGATGTACATGTCATTTCAGGTTGAATAACCTATGACATCTCAACCTGCCTCCTTACTTTGAGGAGGGAGAGGTAAGCAATGGTTACAAGCTATTTTATACCCTTGATCATCATCCAAAGAAAAAAATATAATATATAACGGTAGATACAGGCTGGGTTGTAGAGGGGTAAAGGCATGGACTTAAAGTACGCAACAAGCAAATAAAGCCCAACTCCAGTTAAAAAATTTTAGCAGTTACAGCAACAGTTTTCTTTTCTTTGGGAAAAAATGTTTAAATCATATCTAAAAGGTGACTGTTGTAAGTGCAACTGTCAGTTTAACAGGGGTTTGTCCCTGTTAGGCCCCGTTCCCACTGCGCGATATGCAAATCGCGCGTTTGTCGCGCGATTTGCATATTGCGCGACATCGCGAGATTTGCCACGCGATGTCGCGTTCAAGCTTGCATTGAGCAAGCTTGAATCGCGGCTAAATCCGCTCCAAAAAGGTCCTGCTGTAGCGACACACGACCCGCGACAGCAGGACCCTTTGCCCCATTGAAATGCATTGGAGCGCGATATCGCGCAGTAATTTGCCGCGATATCGCGGGAATTACCGCGCGATAAATCGCTCAATGTTAACGGGGTCTCAAACTGTTTTTGGCACTTGAGCTGGACAGCTTGGCCAAAATGTAAAGATAACAAAATAAAACCTTGTGAACTAAAGAAGAAATGATTATACTGCATGCTATCATTACATGTATCTACCCCATGCGGTTTCCAGAAAACAGTACATAGTGCACCTTAAACTGTGAAAGCCTAAGAAAACATTTTAAATTAATAGGTAGAGCAAAGAGTTCTATGCAGCCACTGATAAATATTTTAGGGTGATTGGCAATGCTACAGAATTAATACAAGAAAAAAGAAAATCTGAGACCAATACAAAATTAATCTGAAGAGTTAGCTATAATTAAATAAAACCATAAACCTAAATTAAGTACATGTAGAATGAAATGTTGCCTACAGAACAGCTTGTAAATGTTTAATCTGTGAAGTCATGTATCCGTGTGTATTAATAACACATGTGACAGCCAAACACTTAATTGATCTGCCTATAAAAATTGTCCAGCTACAAAAACATCACTGGTTTGTTTTGACTACATACAGAGATGAGAGAAAACATGTAGCTAATATTAAAAACTTTCTTTTAGCATTTTGTAGCCAGAAAATCAGTATACACATGCTGCATTCAAAACATGGTCAAGTCAAGAATGCAGATACTGTATTGTGTTAATTATTAGTATCTACTTTGTGCTAGACCCATCATCATCTCATCTTCTAATGCTATTGAAGTGGGATGCCATCGAGGATTACAATTTACAGTCTGCACTTTTGCTGTATTGCTGGCCATACAGATTTTATTTCAACACAATTTACCAAATGTGAGCCAAAAAGAGAAAAAAAATCGGCACCTTGAAGAATTCCTTATGGGTACCAGAATCACAAAGCCCCATCTGGGATAGACAGAGTGCACCTAACTTGGGATTAATCATAGAGATGAGGAGGGGCAGAAGGAAAGAGGCTTAGATTCACCTATACAATTAGCATATGAAAGATCTTAGAGAAACCAACGTCTCCAACCATAATCCATCTCACTTTAACATAGAGAAAGAAGCTATCAATACCTTCCTAACAGAAAAATAATGACATGACAAAAACCTCTCTGTACACAATTACTATTAGCACCTGTCAATATGGATTAAACATTTGATTTTAAAGAGAAGTGGAAATAAATATACTGCTAAAACCAATATTCATTGGGGGCATCCCTTCAAAAATGCCCACTTAAAAAAAATTGAATATAAATTTAAAAAAACAATGCATTATCTACAAGAAATAATATTCCAAAGAATTTTGAGAGATTTGATTCTTCAGTGGCCAACATTGTAAATTGATTATAAACCAATAAATAGGTGAAGAAAGAGAAGAAAAAAGGAAAAGGAGAGAAAGGGAAAGAAGAAAGGGAAATTTATTTAAATAAATAAATAAATAGATACATTTAAAAAAAGGTTAAGGGGGCAGCACTTTCACTGGTCGGCTTTTCAGATGACCAGTCTTTTTACAATGAAAACACGCTCTGCTTTCTTTGTTTTGCTTTGTGTTTCCATGCATTTTGAGGGCTTAGAACATGCAGGCTGGCCCAGCACCTCACACAGAACATTGCTTTCACCCCATTATACATCACCCGGGGCTGGTCACATACATTACAGAACCCCGGGATCACACACACAGATACTGCTCAAGCCATAATAGGCCCACGGAGCAGTCAGTTCTGGCAATTTATGTAGAAATTAAGGGAAAAAAAATCTAACTCTAGCCAAATGTTTTTTTACTTTTGTACAGAGAGACAAGAGTTACCATTTCTTTCAGGTTTTGCTTTTATTAGTGACCCCAATGGGGAACTTTTCTCACTTCCTGTCCCTTGTGACACCCTCACAGAAAATGTTGAAAAAAAAAAGCAACTGAATGCAGAGGCAACTATTTATGATAATAAAGAGTAGATGCATAGTCCTATACAACCGGCCCTTTGAGGGTAACCATACTGCTGATGCGGCCCCCGATGAATTTGAGTTTGCCACCCCTGGCGTAGAGGGTAGGGGACAGGTTTGCCATTGATAAAGATTTTTTTTTCTTTGCTTTTGAATTGGCATTCTCCTATTGACCTAAATGTAATTTCTCATTTTGGTATTGGACGAATTCCAAAATTAAATTATTTTTTTTTACAGACTGCAGAAAATAATTAAAAAAAAAGCGTGAGGTTTCCCCCCAATTCATACCAGACGAAATAAAAAAAGTCCCGCCGCAGACGACCACCCGAATCCAAAAACTAGCCGCAAAAAAATGAGATTCATTTTGAAAGTCAACAGATGGGCGGAGTGAGCCATGACGTTACGGCTCGCTCCGCTCATTTGACATACTCAGCTGTCAAATGCTACATAGTGCAGTCATATATATCAAATGCTTCTATGGTTAGTTTTTGTTTAGGTTATGGTAAGTTGTTTTTTTTTTCATAAACGAATTTCGGCAGCACTACCGCTAACGAATTTCGTCCGAAACTAATTTAATTTCGGACCCGAAAAACGAAACGAAACGAAACAAATTTTTTTTTTTTTCAAAACGAAACTAAACAAATTTTTTTTTTTCAAAACGAAACTAAACTAAACAAATTTTTTGCTGGTGCACATGTCTACTGTCCATGTACCTTTAGCTGTATTTTCTTTTCTGATGTGGATAAGCTGGTTGTATTACACTAGCAGACTTATAATTGCTTTTGCTTGTCCTATTCCTCCCTGGGTCCATTAGTGGGTCTGTCTATACTCAGTACTTGTAGAGCCAAAGTGCAGTCTGTTCGTATACTACTATACTCAGTAATTGCCACAAATGGTCTTTGCTTAACAGCATTTCAAGTTTGAACTTCCATAGCTGGTAGATGGTATTGTCGAGCTTTGCGATTGCAGACTTCATATCTGAACTACTTGCCATTTTTCAGTAGCTTGGATGCAGCCATTATTGACTTGCAGTGTTGTGTTTAGTGCTTGGACCCATAACCTGTTGGTTATGTGTTTAGATGAAGCACTGAGAATTTGAGAAATGCTGAATTAACTTTTACTTGCTTAGGAGAATATTACATAAGAATACAGCATTATACAGCATACGAATAAAACTTCCTGTGTATCATAGATAAACATGCATAAGCATAGAGACTAGCATTGCACTACAACACCATCTACAGCTCAAAAGACATAATTACATAAGTAATACAATCATATATGCTGTTGCATTTCCAACAGGAGCATGGGACATGAATATATTAATAATGACAGTGCCTTCACCCAGCTGGGTCTATTACAAGTGGGACCCCCCAGATGAGAATAACCTTCTCCCTAGGCATGTTCCTCTGAAGATGCTACTCTGATCATTAGATGTTAAGAGTGATGAGCATCAGTCACTTTGAGTACATTTTATGATATTTTAATAGCACGTGCATGAAGATAAGTAAGGAAGGAGGGTGAAGGGAGCACAGGATACCTGAAGGTTTACATCAAACCACAATTGTTTAGTTTTTTGCATTATCCTTTATATTTATGTATCCCTCTCTCTTTTAGTGCTTTACTGGCTGGAAACATAACTTGTAAATTGGCTCCTTGCAACTGAGGTTCCTGTGTATGCTCAGCCTTAGAGAACAAGGCAGGACAGCAACGGAAAGGTTCCTGTGTTGCTTTCCAACTCAGTCAGTCACTCACCATCCCTGTGGGGCACACTGCAGCTTTGCTTCCTCAAGGCCTGTTAGCACTCCATAGCAGCCAGTATCTTAGGGACACCTCCCAGCATAGAAGATCTCCACAGCTTCCCATACCCCAAGACCCTAAGGCCTAGGAACAAGACAGATGGTGACAGATGCATTCTCACAGGGTGGAAACCCTGGATAGAAGACCATATGCCAGGACGTGCCTCAGATATCTAATAGCTCTCCCAGAATACACAGCTCCCCAGACCTGCTGATTGGCCAGTCATTAAACATCCTTAATATGAAGTATTATCTCTAGCACACCCTGCTGGAACACACTCAACAAAGCAGGTGAGAATAACCACTCCATACTTAGAACTACTTTTTTTGGTCTGTCAGTGTAAAATTAGTTAGCTTAGCTGCGTACTGCAGCTAAGCTGACTAATTTTACACTGGCAGATCAAAAAAACATAGGAGGAGAATTTGGAAGAATACTACATTCCTACATTATCATTGTATGTTTAAAGTATAAAAAAAAAGTCAATGTATGAAAACAAATGGCACAAATGGTACTAATAATATTGATTTCACACTGCTGTTCAAGTACTAAAATCTGCATTAGAATACTTATTTTTACTGGTGTTTTCTGCAGCCACGTGAGTGCTAAACCTCCCCCTAGAAAAATAGTCGGCTCAGCTTCCAGGTGCTGACAGTGCTGGGGGGATAAACCATTTGAATTATGGCTAACTAGCATTCTCACCCCAGGACAAGAAAACGTGTCATAATGAGGGAAACGGCAGAATTAACAGGGGATTTATGCATAGCAACCTAGAGTAAGAAACATTTGTATAGAATGAATGGACATATTTTAAGGTAAGCTTGCATAATACAGTCTATTATGCTGAAGAGACTGATACGTATTATAAGCTTTGCTTCTATATGTAGTATGTACTAATATGTGCACATGGAGGCAACCATATCTGCTCATTACATATTCAGGTTCTGAAAAGCTTCCTTTTCAGTGCTACTCAATCATAGTGCTTCATTGCTCCATTTCACAATGCAAGTCTATGAGCCGCTTGCTCATCAAAAACAATGTAATACCTGCATGGCTGATACCTTTTGAACAGACAAAGCAACACAGACATGATGCACATGCATTGCTGCGCACCACAAAGCATGGATAAATCGGTTAGATTTCTTTAGTTCAGCCCTCAAGCTAAACAAAAGATAACCATGCATGTAAGGCGAGTTCTAAGCTCCCAACAGTGGTTTATCCAGCAATATTTAATGTAATAACATATTTTAAAAAAAGAACTATGGCCTAACCTTTATTTTCCATAGTTCCCTTTAGGGTCACAGGAAGACATATACAATTGTCCTCCTGTGACCCAAAAACTCAGCATACGGCGGCTATTGCCCGTGCAGAGCCGCGTTGCAGCTGGGACAGATCCTGACAAAATTGTTGGGATCCACCCCGCTGCCTGGTGGACAGCTGGCTCTCCCTCTCTAGAGCCAGAGTCAACTGTGCCCGCCCCCTCCCCTGTATGTTCCTCCAGCCAGTGCTGGAGGAACAGAGTGGGGAGGGGGAATCCCTGAGGGGAGCGGTGACTGTCAGTCACAGCCCTCTGCAGGGAGATGATCAGGAAGTGAGCGAGCGACGATATGTGTTTGCTCACTTTCTGATTAATAGAGCTGATGTGTGACAGCTTCAGTGTCACATGTTGGCTCTAATTATAAGGGATAAGTGTATTTAACTCTCCCCATAATTCTTTAAATTTGGGAACCAATGGTGAAAAGCACATCATTTTAAAGTAAACATTGCAATAATAAATCAAAATATGTGTTCACAGAAAACACGTTTTACTTTCCATTTAAAATGAAAAAAAAAATACAACAATAATCTCTAACAGAAAGCTTTCTCACACTTCTTTTAATGTAGTTAGGAGGAAACACAGCATATGTTTGTAAATAATACCACAGCCCTGCACATAAATTATCAAAGTGTTTAATTTAGTTATTTCTGGCAAGCAGATGTTATCTTTTTAATTAAAAAAATACATAATGCTGAACACTAGGATAAGCAACTATTGCCCAAATACAAGAGGCATGTGTATTTTTACTTGAATCTTGTTGTACTGTGTGCACTTCTTCCAGGTCTGTGCAATAATTTAGTATGAAACTTTCCCTCTGTGTATGATCTTCCTGTAGTAAAGACCAGTCTCTGCTGCTCTCTCTCCTTGTGCAGAGTGACTGGTCTTGTATCAGCCCCCCTCCTGTAGCATAGCTCCTAATGACTGCGGTTTCGCTCGTGGGGTCTGTCCCAGGATTTGAACCAAATTCTCCAGTCCCGCAGACTTACTGCCCTGGGGCTGGGTGCTTGAATGCTTGTTCCACTATAGGCTGCCTGCAGTGGATAGAGTCTGCTGGGTTTCACACACAGCTCTGCTCTCTGCACAGGCTATTTGCAGCACAGTTATGATGTCACTGCTACATTTACCAGATAATATTTGTGTTTTCAATAGCATTTGGTACACACAAAGTGGATATATATCTCTTGTGACTATTGAAAGATGTATTGAAATGAAAATGTTTGCACCTGGAGCAGGCCCGGCGCTACCGCAAGGCAAGTCAGGCGGCCGCCTGAGGGCGCTGCAGGGTTTAGCTGGCCGGCGACTGCCAGAGGATCCCGACACGCACAGCACCTCAGGCAGTCGCCGGCCAGCTAAATTAGGACCCCACCCGGAGCTCCTCCCACCGGACCAGCGCTGACTCGCCGCTGCTCTCTCACACGCCGAAGGTAAGTGAAAAAAAACAAAACATAGCGCAAACATCAGGGCATTTTGACAAGTACAAGTACTTGTCAAAATGCCCTGTTTTTACAGGGGGTAGGGAAGGGGGTCGGGGAGCAAAAATGCACCTTGCCTGTGTAGGCAAGAATCCTAGCACCGGCCCTGACCTGGAGCTCAGATATAAACGTTTACTAGACCGCTGGCATTTGCTAAAGATAACCTCTGCAGCTTAATACAGTTCAAACATACCTATATTTATTTTTACTTGTCAAACGATTTTTAATCCAGTCAGTCCAGGCAGTAATTATGCCACATTGCATAGACAGGCGGGTGACACACTCATTTCCTTGTTCGACAATTCAACTTCCTCTTGGCCTGCTCACTCCACAATGAATCTGCATCATCACCTCTGTCCAATGAGTGATACAGTAAGATGGAAAGTGATCCAGGCAGACCGATAATACAGGAATCAGATATGCATACAACAACATACAGTATGTGTATTTAGCTTTTTGCATAGAGTTTAACTTTACACAAACTCATTGAAGCATTTTCCTTTTTAGTCATGGTTCACACCTAGGCGTTTTAGTCAATGGTATGAGGAACATATATAAATTCTGTTGCACAGCAAGGCAATGCTAAACAGGAGCATTGAGACAGATTATGCAACAGAATTGCCACAAGTTTACAGCATGATTCATCAATTCTTTAGCTGCTCTAAAGTGGCACTTCAACAGAATTGAGCCTGCCACCGAAGACTTCTTAAGGCACCTTTTACATGGCCGGTCCCAACGGGTTCACTTGAAAAACTGACAGGCCCAATGTAAGTCTATGGGCAGCTGTGTGTAATTGAATAGATGCCCATTTACCTCTGCTTACCCCCGCCTCCGGCCCGGTCCGGAACTACAAACAGAACAGTGTTCCGTTTTGCTGGACTGGATTGTGTTGGATCGTGGATCGGGGGTAATCTGATGTAAACAGACACATGTCCATTTACACCCCTATAGACTGGCATCGGGTCCGGTAATTGCAGTTTTTTTCTCCATCACAAGATGGAGGAAAAAACTGTACAGACACAGATGTCACAGCGGCGACACCCTCTCCATACTGCTGTTATCAGGAGAGGATCTGTGCACGGATCCTCTCTTGATCAGCCCTTGTGAAAGTGGCCTAACTGAGCATCTATTTAGATCTTAGATCTTATCCGCAGTGAGAAATTTGTCTTAGAACTTTGCAAGTATGTTGCAGTTTGCTGCTCAGGATTGTACGTGCAGGCGTCACAAATACACAGAAAACGGCTTAATAACTGGTAGTATGATTAGCTTCAAATTGTGTTGCTAATTTTCTTGATAAATGTCCCCTATGTGCCTATAAATAGTAGTATTTGTTGCAATTGTCAAGTTAACCAAGAGATTAATTTACATTTCTACACTTACTTAGTTTAACCCCTTCGTGACTGACGATGTACAGTGTACGTCGCCAGCATCGGGGCTGTTTAAACAGACTCCCGATGAACTTTTGCTGGCTTGCAATGTATGATAAAATGAATATGATAACATTTAAATAAGGCTGATGAAGTCTTGAATGTTTGAATATTTGCCTACCTGTGGTATCATGAATAGTACTAACTAATACATTTTACAGATTTACATATTTGTAGGAAAATATGGCATTTAACACTATTGCAAAGCTGAATACATTTACTGGATATAAAAAAACCAGACAAGACTTCAATGACATGCCCCTTTGGCCACTTTCACATTGCATTTTCTAAGACTGTAAATGTGACTTCTTTGTTCCCAACATTTAACAACAGAACATGCATGATACATGTTATTGAAAGGAATTGCCTTATGTTTTATGCAGGGGTATGAAATATAATATAAAATGAAACATTGTGTAACTTTTATAACCTGAGGCCTCTTCATGAAAACCTACAGCCTTAAGGGCAATATTAGCTCAAAACCCTTTGAAATGAAAGACTTACATAAAGCTTGACTGAAACAGAGACAGACAGCTATGTTCACTAAGATAATACAAATAATAAAAATAGTATCAAGAAACAGGTAAATATCAAAGTAATAAAGGATAATTGCAAGAATTAATGAACAAATCTGCATTTGTTAGAGAGGGACATGGTCCTGTACCTCACTAGGTCTTCACTACTGTCAATTTCAGTTGAAAAGTCATCAGTGTTTAATGAAAAGTGCTCTTTTTGTGATTTCCATTTCTTCCTCTATTTTTCTAGTTACGTGAGTTGCCACCAATACATAATTGTATGAGATCTGGATCCCAGCCTAAGAAATTCCGAAGAGCTCTCTAATAATTATTTGTTTGTTAGAATTTTATGTTCTTCATGACATGAGAAGGCCATGTTCTAGAAACCAGCGCAGTTTGCCTGGGAAAATGATGAATTACAAAAGATATTCAATCGGGCTCTTGTGACAGAACGCCACAAGGACAAGATCAAGCATGTGAATCAAGCCTGAAAACGACCACCAGAGTGTAAAAGGTTAGGTTAGGTCTTTCATGGACAGTGGTCTTATTCAGTGCGGTTTTGTTACACCCTGTTGTCTTCTTAGAATATTACAAAGATTACCACCAACCTGCTGAGCAAATGTACCCTCAACACAAAATTATGGAGAAAAGCAAAAAAAAAAACATTGCTCAGCACTACTTACCCATGTCAAGCACCAGCTCTGCAGTACGTATCCTCACTCAGTTTTATTTACACTTCCTGGACACAATCCCTGGTGGTGAGGCATCACTGCAGCTTGGTCTTACTGGAGAGTGCTGCAGATAATGATGCTCTTGTCACTACAGGTGCACTGTTCTCTACAGCCTTCAGAACTGCCCACCACCAGATGAGTTGGGTGCAGTTCCATGTTTCTAATATCCCTGTATACGGGTTTACCATCTTTATTATAGGAAAACAGTTCTCCCGGAGATCTGCCTTCTTTCCACTGAAGAAGCCCCTTGTGGGGGCGAAACATGTAGGGACCTATAGGAGCGTTTACATCATCTGAAAATAAGTTACCGTATATCTCGTAACCACACGGTACTGTCACCTAACGGTGAACCTGCATATTCAATATGTATTTTTATTAATGATATATATTTTTATTGATGACATGATTTTGTACTTTATTCCTTGGTTCTAGACTATGTATACAACAATTTAGTGAATAAATGTTTTTCTAAGACTTTTATATACGAGGTCTGGACTGGTTTCTAAAAAGCCCCCTTTTCTCTCCCCACTGGGTCCTTGCACAGCCCACTGTGGAAACAATCTGTTCCTTTGCTACCACCAGATGAAAGAAGAAGAGGAAGATGCATGTAATTTAGATATGTATTTTGAAAGCTTTTACTACAGGGGGGTATAGGGACCTGGAAACATGGAAGTGGCCTCATTTAGTGACTCATTTATTTTAGAGCTCTAGTAATCTGGAATTCCAACCATAATGGGAAATTAGGAATGAGAATTACTGTTGCCCTGAAAGGAATCAGAAAATTACATTTTACTTGGCAGAACAGCTCCACATTCTTGGAGACAAACAGATTGTCAGGAACCTATCTGTACAATTAGTTACCTAGTATTATTACCTTTTCAACGATAACTGCTTTGGCTCCCTTTCTTTTGCTGGTAGGCCCACGCACCATTCAGGTGCTTATTTTGTCCCAGCATGCCCATACACTACCTTGTCCAAATATGTCTAGTTACTACCTTTGACCAGACTTACCCAGGTGTCTCCATTCAAGCAAGCCCTAAGACTGCTCATGCTAAAGTGAACTCTGATGTTGCCTATACTCTAGAATTCCCAAATGCTGGTGACATCCTCTGTAGGCTTTTTTTTTGGTGGGTCTTAGGAGTGACAGTGGGTCCTGACATTTTATTGTGTGTACCTGGAGAAATCCCTTAGTTCCCTAGTTCTCTTAACTGTGTCTCTTAACGCTTATCTGGGAATCATAAACAGACCTGGTTTTTCTGATTAGGTTTGGTACCTGGTAGGCATTGCTCTGTTGCTTGTGACTGTGCTTCACTTAGTGGGATCAAACCTTTTTGGGCTTTGCTCCACATGTTGCTATTTTGCTGGGCATTGTCCTGTAGGCTCAAACTCCTCTGGGCATTATATCTTGGACTTTGTCATGGTGCTCTTGGCCATTGCATATGATGACATGACTGTGTCCTGCCATGAGCAGACTCTGTCCTATTTATCTGTTTAGGTGAGCTGTATACATTTAAAATGGCCCTACTTTCCATACTTTGGCTTCAAGTTGTAGCTTTCATTTTTCTGTCACTGGGGTCTGAGCCCATGTTATCCTGATTCCTGTATCTTGCTCTTGGTATTCTGTCCCTGGAGTATGTGTAGTTTCCCAGTCATTGCCAAGTTCCTGTTCCTGTACTCTTAGCTCTGACCCATGGTCTGTTTTACTCCAAGTGCCTGTCTGTTTTCAGTCTGTCTAGACCCTGTTACCTTACTTTGCCTGATATACCTGGTTCTGCTACTACTTCCTCTAACCTATTGGACTCAGATTCGATTACTTGCTTGACCGACCTTGCTAGAATGCCCCCTGCCCTTACCTTGGCTTTGTTATTAACTTTGTTTTTCCTCAGCCCTTTGGCTAAGACCATCGTCTCTAGTTGCCCTCGGAAGCGACCTTGGCTACTCACCCTAGCAACTCCACAGTTCTCAGCTCTTCTTTACTCAAACAGTGTCTGCTATAGGTGAAGTACGGTACAGTGGTGTTCATCAGACCCTAATGGCAATCAGGGCAAAGAAACAGTGTCACTTGAATGCTCACCTCACCACAAACACATACTCACCTTTCCTTTACTCCTCTGTTGCATAATTTAACTGCCAAGAGTAGGGATGCACCGATACTAGTATCGGTATCAGTGCCGATACCGAGGATTTGGGCGAGTACTCATCCCAAATTTTCTGATACCTTCCCCGATACCGGAACAGTGCCGTAGGGGAACAAGCAGCTGGCTTCCTGGGCAATCAGGAAGCCAGGTGGCGACTAATGACCCGCCTCCCAGCTTCCTGATTGGCCAGGAAGCCGACTCCATGCTGACTGGTTGGGAAGCCAGCTTCCCGGCCAATCGCAATTGAGCCGGCCAAACAACATGTAGCCAGCTTCCCGGGCAATCAGGAAGCCGGGCATCATTACATGCTGCCCGGCTTCCTGATTACCTGGTAAGCCAACTCCATGTCACTGGAAGCACCATTATCGGTACTCGGTATCGGCGAGTACCAAAAGCAAAATATCGGCAGTAGTCACAGTAGTAAAAAAGGGGGACTTACAATAAGGAGCTCCCCTGTTGTCTGTGCGATCGTCTACTTGGATCGATCCTGGTGTTTCCGATGGTGTGGGAGGCTGGTCTGGAATGGATGTGCTTCTGTTTTGTCCGGCCACAAACTCGACTGGCCGGGCCGAGCCGCGTCCGTCAGGAGCAGACAGCAAGGGGGGAGGAGCTTATAGAGGTTATAGATCTCCATCGACTAGGGTACTGACAGTTCATAATCAAGACGAACCCAGATGGCTAATCCACTCCTCCCATGTGAGTGGCAGCCTATCACTGGGCTCTACGAAATCACACGCCTCCCCCCTTGCTATATTCAAAAAGAAGACCGATCTCCCGCGGTATCCAGTATCTTGTGGCTTGATAAAGAGGAAATCCCTCGAAACGCGTAGCCACTGGAGACACCCGATACTTCTCTACCCCTATGACCATAGCCCGACTGCCAGCACTGACACGCGGCGCACGGGGTCACTTAGCCGCACGTAGCTCCTCCCCCCTTGCTGTCTGCTCCTGACGGACGCGGCTCGGCCCGGCCAGTCGAGTTTGTGGCCGGCCAAACAGAAGCACATCCATTCCAGACCAGCCTCCCACACCATCGGAGACACCAGGATCGATCCAAGTAGACGATCGCACAGACAACAGGGGAGCTCCTAATTGTAAGTCCCCCTTTTTTACTACTGTGACATTGCCATAGATACCTAAACCCGACACTGTAAAGATCTAATAGTGTGCCTGACGCTGTCCTCATCTATATATCCACTGGTCCCTTCGCCGGATCACACTCACCTACTCATACACAAGGAATCTGGGTAGTTGCGCTCCTGATCCTTTGTTTGTTCTCGTGGTTTCTAATAGACAGGGTCCTCTCCCTGTAACAAGGAGATCTGCACACCTTTTTCATAACAGCCACCTGTTTGAAGCCTGTCTGCCCTACAGGAGTGCGCTTTATCTTTTGTGTTTTTTTACTTATCTGATCACACACTCTGCTCCTGGCTGTCACTGCTTAGTAGAAGATCGCTCTGCTTGCCACTCTGTAGTGTCCTGGATCCTGTGGGACAACCTGTAGGATGCAGATACTGCAGGACGGTAGCTAAATTGCTTAATTAGGAGCTGTGTGTGTCACCTGCCTGTGCAGTTGAAATTCTGCATTATTTATAAGACTGGCTGTAGAGAATTGCAAATCCTTTGCCATGTCAGTATAACTGTTTGCCTGGAATTTTTGCTTTGAGACAGAACAACCTATGTCCTATGTTTTCTAACTGCATGCACTTCTAGCAGGCATGTCTTAGTATGCAGACTAGTTGAAGTTTTCATCCTTGTATAGCATTATTTGGCCACATGGTGGCAATAAAATACCACATATCCATTATATATAACAGCTATTAGTGGTATTATCCTTAATGTACTGTATATTATCCATACCAAGCTATTCACAGCTACACCTCACCACCATTTATCAGTAGTCAGTATCAAACTTGCAATAAACAATTAATATATACGCAATAAAAAAAATTGGTGGGGTATTTATTTGTCTTTTATGTTTAAATGTATTATGGAAATATTCCTCTTGTATTTCTTTTTTATTGACAAGGGTAGGAAAATGATTTCTTTTCTTAAAAAATGAAACAAGAATTTCTGATCCCCAGGGATGCTTAGAAGGTTCTGGCAGGAATTCGCAAAGCATAGAAAATATACCACTTTTTGTACATATCCTCATTACAGGTGTTACACAGAAGGACATGGGATTGAAATACGGAACCCAAGACACTCTCAGATTGTGATTTAAAAGCACAGTAAACAGCCAACACATAACCAAAACATTTTAGTCATCTGCATGTCTACAGTCTCTGACCATCTACTATAACATGCCTGTAGCCCAGGGGCGTATCTGCTGCGAGGCAAACAAGGCGTTTGCCTGGAGCGGCAGATTCCCAGAGGGCGGCAATTGCTGCGGGGAGAGAAGATTGAGAGAAGGGGAGAGAACCTTAGGACATCGTAGCGGCAGTGACGCGGACGGCGGTTTGCGGGCCGGGAACATGGACGGCTTCTTGCGCGGACTGCGGCTCCCGGCGGTGACCATACAGCGGGCGGCGCTGGTTTGACTGCTCCGGTGAGTGATCGTCAGGGGGGCGGGGGGTTTGGGGTGTTGTTTGGGGATGGCGAGGGAGCGGCGGCTCATTATGTCAGCCGGAGGGGGATTGTTGTTTACTGATAGCGAGGCCGCGGCTCATGATGTCAGCCCCCTTGGTGCTGTCGGCCAGTCCACTGAAATGTTAGTACGGGGGGGCGGCGTCGCTGTCCTGCCTAGGGCAGCAGGTTTCCTAAATACACCGCTGCTGTAGCCTTTGGCTTTCTCCTGTTGCATGTCTTCAGTCTCTGACAGATGTTTGTTTCATTACATTCACTGAATATTATGTGTGGCCCTTTGGTGATGTCAGGGGCTAAATCTGATGCCCCCTACATCAAGAAAGTTCACCACCACTGATTTAAATGGTATTCCCTGCAATGGAAAAGCTGTTATACTAAAATCTTTGATGGCAAGTGTCTCCTACCTTCACTCCATTAATGAGCTGGAGCCGCCATCAGATTCTTCAATATCCAACACATCTTGATGTGCCAGATGCCTGAGTCCCCCTACTCCATATGACTATAGGACACAGCAGTGAAGTAGGGTTAAGAGGATGGAACCACAGTGCATGGTGGGTAACACAGGCATCTTACACTCCTGGATGTGCCATATGCTGAAGAGTCTGACAGAGGCTGTAGTGCTTGAACAGAGTAAAAGTAGGTGACATTTTACTATGTAAGTAGCTGTAGTTGCCGGAGACAACTATGACAGTAGCTGCTGGATAGGTGAGTATATTACCTCTTGTATGTCAGGGAACTTTAATTTAGATTTTTATAGGTAACTGACTGATACAGCATGTATATATACTGAATATTTATACTGTATATACAGTAAACTCCCCATTATCCGGCATTCAAGCAACCGCCACTCTCAAGCAACTAGCAAAAAAAAAATTGAGGATATAATATGTTCTCGATTTTGTTTGCTGTTGCTTGATAGGAATGGGGAGACTAAAACATTTTGTTAGCACTTAAATTTATTCAGTTGCTAATCAAATTCTTTGTTTACATTTTGCTGTCGGCCAGCGGCTAAATTCTGTGGTTGGCAGCAGAATGTAAACAATGGGTTTCAATAGCCACACTGCTATTAGCTATTTCAAATTGCAATGGCCGTATAACTGGGAGTTTACTCTATATATACATAGATATATATATCTATATATATCTATAGATATATATATTATTGTTGTGTGTCCATGTGTTATATACAGTATATAAATATATATATTGTGGTAGGCATATGGGCACACAAGTTTATTCAATATTTTGTCAATGGCAAACCAAATATTTAAAAAAAAACTGCAAGGAAATCCTGGCCTTCTGAACTATAATAATGCAAAACTGTTGCCTGTCTGTTATTAACCACATAAAATGTCATCCACTTCACAGATTCAGTGACATAAACCCACATGCAGGAACAGCTCCACCATGATCCCAGTCTGCTTGGTATTTGAGATTGACCACAGCTTCAGTTTCTCTCACTACTCTGGCTCTTACAGTCTAATAGTCCCCACTTCCAAACGGGTACCTTTGACCTACAGTCAGATTTAAGTTCTCAAGGTAGAGTCCCCCACCTGTGGAACTACTAGAGACTATTTGTGGGGTGCTTTGTCAGCACATGTTACAATATTTACCATCTTTGCACAGGTTATTTAAAGTGGTAGACAACTAGTTAACTACAGTTATCTCCTGTCAGGCACCATGTTTTGTACTCACAAAGGGTGATGAACAGAAAGTGTGTGTGGGGAGGGGGGAGGGGGGCGATAAAGAGTTGCTTTTTCTGACATTCCCTGTTTGTGTAAATTTCATCTTGAGCTTTAGAGAGCTATAAACAGTTGCCTTTATTTAACAGGTAGAAGTACGGTGAAACTGGAAAAAAAGACAGCCTATAGCTGTACCACATAGCACAAAATGAGAATACACAATATAACTTAACTGATTAAAATAAACAACTATTTTTTACTGTCTATTGCCTTTAATTCTGCATACTCCTTTTCTTTAGTGCCTGGCAGTCAATTTCATGACACACATTTTCTTAAAGGAGAACTATGAGATGAGTGATTTCCACTCACCTCATAGTTCTAGCAAATACACTAAATTTGGTCATGTCTGTCATGTATTAAAAGGAGCGCATTTATTTCTACAACAGAGATGTATTGTCAGCTTTAATGGGCTTTGGTGACCATTTTGGAAAGTACAGTGTTGGGAATTAGAGACTGTATTTCTATAAAGACCGAATGTTGGCCATTTGTGAGAATGCAAAATCCATAGGGATGCAGGAAGATATTGTAGAGTTCAAAGTTGCAGCATTAGCAGGTAACATGGGCAGTGTAGGTAGGGGTTGTAGCCCACAGAGGTTGTATGGAATTGTGAACAGTGAGAAGTTTACAATTGGTACTTAAACACTAAAGTGTTGAGGCTGGTCAACTTTGGGAAACACTGCTTTATTGTATGCTAGTTTTTGGGGAATCCCTCAGTGTAAGATTGTACATCCTTGATACAGAGTGTTAATGAGTAAATTACACCAGATTCCTTAGGTTCCCTGTGCTCAGAAGGAAGCTTAGAAAACTCAGCACAGTTAATAAAAATCAGCTTCTATCTTTTCATAGTAACAGGGCAGGATATTCCTGGATGACAAGTATTGTAAGCCGGACATGCGCAGCTCAGTGGCAGGCTCAGCATGCCGAGATAAAGTAACTCCCTTGCATATGCACTGGAGCTACATCATCGGGGCCCAGCAAATCAAACGGCTGAAGAATCAGAACCTGGAAGAAGAATGGGAGGAATATGGTAGCAATATGGTAGCACCAGGAGGCAGCAGCACAGCGCTGGAGGGGATCGCTTTGGCAGGTATGTCTGCCATAATGTGCTGATATGCAGTGCATACTAGCACATTATGGTTAAAAGCTCCAGGTGGCCTTTTTTTTTTTGCAATCTCTCAGTTTACTTCCATTTTAAGTAAAGCTAAGTAGGTATCAAATATAATCTGTCAATAAAATAATTTTAAACTGAATATGCAGATGCTTGCATAAGGCCATAAGCTCCATGGTTCTAGCAAGCTCTTAAAGGAGAACTATGAGATGAGTGATTTCCACTCACCTCATAGTTCTAGCCCACCTGTGACAATGAGACTGTCACAGGTCGGCTCAGTAGATCGGGAGGTGAGGGAACACATACCGGGTTCCCTCACCTCTCGATCCTGTCACGGCTCTCTGCCGTGACAGGGGGAGGGGCTGGATTCCCCTCTCCCCGCTCCGATCTGCCAGCGCTGACTGGCGGAACGGACGGGGGAGGGGGCGGGTACAGCTGGCTCTGCCTCTAGATAGGCAGAGCCAGCTGTCACTCACGCAGCTGGGCGGATCCCGTTATCTACTTCGGGATCCGCTCCGGCTGCGGCGTCTGAGTATACCGCGAGCTGTAGCTCGCGGTATACTGAGCTTAGGGTAACGGGAGGACGCTAGTTTGTGTCCTCCCGTTACCCTAAGGAGAACTATGGGGAAAAAAACTGACCCCATAGTTCTCCTTTAAATGTGCATTCCATTGCAGCCAATGAGAGTTTAGCTGTCATTTTTCAAAAGAACATGTGAAAGAAACGTTGATTATTAAACCACTTTAGGTAAAAGTAACAAATCAAAAAAATATGTATTATTTGTTTTTTTTTACTTTTTTTTATTTTTATTTTCTATTTTCCTTGCAGTGATTTGCAAGTGCATAAACAACGGATCTTGAGATAGGAGACAGTACAGATCATGTACTCATGTAAACACTCAGGGCTTCACTCTTCCTAATTAATTTCAGCTGTGTGGGGCTTTATTCTGAATCAGGAATGTGATACAGACCTCTAAGCTTCACATGGGCTCAATTCATTTTACTGTTAATAGCTACACTTTCACAGTATAGTATCTGTTTAGCTAAATCTTCCAGCGCCAAGTAAAAGCTGTCGAACTCCCAAGATGAGGTATCTCCTGCATGGCTGCACCATATTTAAGTTGGAATGTTTCCTGCATTAATCAAGATAAAACTATATAAGCTTCCTGAGTAATAGACGTGGGCACCAAAGAGCAGGCATTGAACTTAATACTTGGATTAATGTGCCGAATTGTTTTGCTTCTTATCAAGGCTACTTCATGTGGGCCAGTACTCACTTATCTAAATATCCAATGTACTTCCATGGATATGGCTTCCTTCCAGTAGCTGCTTAGAGAGCTGATGGAAAAAGTTTAAGCTAATGTCCTAGATATTGTGCTCTTGTTAGTATAGTTTTTAGTTACAAAATTGGCAGTCAATTTCTTTCTTTTATTGTTAGGTGTGTTTTTCACTCTTGATCTGTACTGGGCCTCACATCAGACAAGACTTAGACCATGAAAGGTGTGGGTTTAAACAAATTATTTATCTAAAAATAGACATGAAATGTCTACTCTGTGGCTATTACAGCTTGAAACAAGCAGATCTCATTTTAAAATACATTTCAGTCCACTTGTATGTAGTTTTTAAAGAAGTCACAATTTCATTAAACCAGGATGGCATTAAAGTAAACCTGTGGGCTCTCATGTCTGACATGTTCGATCTCCCTCTGTACATGTGTCTCCTGGTCCATATTGCTGGCACCTGCAGTTGCCTGCTTGCATGCTAGCTTTATCTTATCTTCTAAACATCTGCATATATCTGGCATGATATCCCTAAAATTCAGATCTTTGGTAACTTTACAAGGTATTCAGCATAAAGATTCACTGTAGTTTTTGCAAAACAATTGCTATCCATATCCTGCCCTCTGCCCTGATCTGCAAAGGGGTATTTTAAAGTTAGTCTTTACCTTTCAATCTATAGGAAGGATTTTACGTATGATAAGTTACCTTCTTTGCACTCCCCCCACTGCCCCAATCTGCTGCCAGACTGCCAGCAATTTCTGTGTTAGTTTTAACTTGCTGATGTACCCTAGTCCAATATTCTAGACCTTAGGCACTGGCGGAACTACCAGGTTCGCAGCGGTCGCAATTGCGACCGGGCCCTGGCGTTCCGCCACTTGGGGGGGCCCAGCAAGGAAGTAGAGGGCCCCCCCGCGATCGTTCCGCTCCTTCCCTGTCGCACAGCCACCCGCAGCATGTACGGGCAGCTGTGCAAAAGGGCTGGAGAGCGGCTGTCACTGATCTCTGATAATTTGCTGGTCCCGCCTCTTAGGGGCGGAGCTAAGAGGTCCATCCCCTCTTAGCCCTGCCCCCTGGCTGCCGAGACGAGGAAGAGGGCCTTGGGCCTGCAGGAGAGGTAAGGTAAGTTTGGAGTGGGAGCGGGTGCTGGGAAGAGAGAGAGAGAGTGTGTGTGTGTGTTGCTGGGACTTGTAGTCCAGCACAGCTGGTGGTAATCTGCATTGCTGTATGATGATTATACAGCAATGCAGAATAGCACCAACTATGTAGGACTACAAGTCCCAGCAATGCATTATAGTGGGGGGGGGTGCTGGTGGTATTCTGCATACCTTACTTTTATTATAATGTATTGTAATGTATTGCTGGGACTTGTAGTCCCGCATAGCTGGTGGTATTCTGCATTGCTGTATAATCATTATACAGCAATGCAGAATAGCTCCAACTATGTAGGACTACAAGTCCCAGCAATGCATTATATTTTTAAGTAGGGATACACCACTGCCAATACTGGGCATTTTCACAAGTACTCATACTCGTGAAAATGCCCCGATACTAAACGCAGATACCGGTGTTCTGTCGAGAACGCCGATCTCAGCATCTGCGCTTACACACAGACCAATATAATCGAGGAAATCGGGATTTATTCACAAAGTATTTTGTTTAAATCGTTAATTCTGACCGATAATAATATTCCGTCCATCATTTCCTGCCATGGACGGCATATCATTAACGGTCACAATTAACAATTACAAATGAATACTTTGTAAATAAATGCCGGTTTCCTCGTTAATCCCGTCTGTACAGATACTGGGTCGGCGTTCTCGACAGAACACCGGCACTAAAATTTTAAACAAGCGGCTGCCTGAGGTCCCACACTTGCTGGGGACCTCGGCAGCCTTCCTGTTAACCATGCAGTGCCGTGGGGTTGGGGGGGGGGCCTTCATGGTTTCTTGCACCGGGGCCCTGAAGGTTCTAGTTACGCCTCTGACCTGAGGTAGAATGGAAAATGCATTTTGCTCTAGTTAGCATTTCGAGCCTTAAAGTAACACTAAATTCAGGAGTTCAATCTTAAAAATGCATTCAAGTACCTTCACTATTAACAAAAATGTATCTTATTTGTGTATCACTCGGCTGTAGATCCTCAAATCTCCTCTGAATTTGTGCCGACAATGTCCTTCTGGAGGGGGGCTACTTTTGTTCCCCATGGTCCCTGTGTGTGTTGTCAAGTAGTCATCGCTCCAAGCTAGCTCCCTTGATGGACTACAATCTCACATGTAGTTTCCAAATTTGTATTGAAGTTATAGTCTATCACGAGAGCTAGCTTGGAGCGGTGGCATACGTCGCTAGCAGTGGGCCCCTGTAAACTACTGGAATCTATCACCTCTGTGAGTCTGTTTAACTGTGCAAAGCCGACTGTTGGCTTTACACTGGAAGCGAGTCTGCAACCCCTGACTGTGCTGTATAAATGTATAGCTGTCATCAACAACAGAAAAGCCGCTGATGGCAGCTATTCATTCAGAAAGAACCCCACCTTTTCTGCCACTCCCACTCTCTCCTTCCCGCTGGGCACTAACCTCATGATCGGCTCTGTGTCCCCTCCGATCCCCTGCCTATATCATCTACCTAGCGGAAGATGCTGATTGGAGAGGATCAGCAAATATGTGAAATATTTGATGATCCATTCCTGTAGTAACAAACACAAGAGTGATCAGTTCTGATCACTCCAATTTTTTTACATAACTGAGGAGATAGTAACTGCTTACTATGTCCCCAGTTATTAATCTACATCACTTCCTGTTACATATTATGCTCTACACATCACTTCTTGTTCATTCATGACCGGGGGCATATTAAACAGTTACTATCTCCTCAGTTTATGAATGGAGAAGAGGTGGTTTGCACAGAACAATATTTACCATCTCCTCAGTTTTTGCGTTGTAATATGCTGCGTTGCGATTAAACACAGCGCACAAACGACACTGCATATTAGATGTTACCACACACAGATTTTAGCATAAGTTGCTTATTTACAGCTTTGCGTTCCTTTGTTTTTCTACCATTTCGCGGAAAGGCGCAATGTAAAATATACAAATATTTGTTATTTATTTATCTCAATACAGTTTTATCTTTTAGATTTAGTAGGAAAGTTGAAAAAAAATGGGGTTTTTTGGTGTTTGCGCTGATAATAATTTACTGGGTATTCACAAAAGGGTGTAGAGTTTGGAGAACAATCTAGGACAACATCGCTGATTTGGAAAAACTCTCCAATTCAGCTCACTTTCCAGTTCAGCTCTGTTGTCCGAGATTGTTCACTTCTCCTGCCTTCTCCAAACTCTTCACCCTTTTGTGAATAACCCTGTATATGTATTTTTATAAAAAATATTGATTTGATAAACATTTGCACAATTATCGCAGGACCTACAAAATTAGTAGCACCATCTTTTTATTCTACTAGTCCTGTACTTTCAGAAAATGTATGGTTTGGGGGTCTTTCACAAGCTCTGAAAGCTAAAGTTGAAAATTTAAAAAAAGGTAAAAAATGGCAAAAACGGTCTGGCCAGTTGCGGTTAAAAGTGGAACGCAGGGTGTGGCAGCAAAAGAGTCAAAGAGCACCTGTCACCTCCAATTTGCTATCGCATAGGCGGCTTGTGAGCAATGGGAACCTTATTACAAATGTGGATCTAAAAGAAAATCTGGCCATAATATGATTTCGCTTAACTTTAAGTTTTCAAAAATAAGAGCAAATTTTCCAATGCTTAGGGCTGCTCTTCCAGACTAAAGCTGGCCATACACCTATAGATTTTCGATAATAGTTCGTTAGCAATACTAATGTGCCAAATTTTGTCGATTGACAAAATGGATTTTCGTTTGCGCATGTGCAGTGTTCTTGCTGCGATTTTTTTCATACGAAAACGCCACTAATCCATCAATTTTCATTCGATTCGAAAAAAAGATTTCCAGGCACAACCTTTGAGTGGACAACTATGTGGCAATGAGGTGTAAAGTTGATACATGTAAAATGATGCACTTGGGTACTGAAAACATGCATGCTTCATACACTCTATGGAAAGTACATCTGGGGAAGTCAATATATGAGAAAGGTCTGGGAACTCTGGTTGACCATTGATTTCATTACATGCAATGTCAAGCTGCAGTTTCTAAAGCATTCAAAACACTGTATTAAAAAGAGAGGAGAGAAGAGAGAGGGGAGAGAGGGGAGAGAAAAGAGAGAGAAGAGGGAGAGGAGAGAGAGAGAGAGAGGAGAGAGAGAGGAGAGGGAGAGAGAGAGATCATCCTGTCCCTGTACAAAACAGAAGTAAGATCTCATCTGGAATATGCAGTTCAGTTTTTGGCACTAGTTTACAAAAAGGGCCACTACACTGATAAAAGGCATGGAGAACCTCAGCTATGATAAAGAATTAGTTGAACTGAATGTGGTTTGCCTTAAGGAGAGGCGATTAGGGGGGATATCATCCCCATGTGTACAGTTAATACACAAATGGTCCATAACTTAGTGCAAATATATTCACTCTAAAGGCTAAGTCCACCTGAAACACTATGTTCCATGTTAAACCCATTGTTAGGGTGTAACATGGTGCCACTCTGCAGCCCCTTACTCTTAACCTGTCCCCCTTCCACTTACCTGAATTGTGGGGTGCTTCTCCCTAAAGGCTCCTGTATTTTTTTTTTCAACATGGCTGTTTATGGCTCCACCTACACAGCTACATCATCCAGCTAGCCAAGTCTCATCTGCCACTGCAAAAAAGGGACTAATAGTTCTCAATAGAGTACAAGTGTGGTGACGTCACCACCCTTATAGTCAGTCAATTGATAACTATTACCCAGGTGAAATGGATATGTAAATAAATTCCAATGACTACAAAAATATTCACATAAACACCCCTAGATCTGAGGATTCTTAGACAAAAGAAGTAGTTCCATCAGCAATATACATTTATTGGTAGGGTTACATATTTACAAATAACACACAAAACAATATTTAGAAGACAATGTACAAGTGTGGTGGAGTTTTACCTCAGCTTCTCGCCTGTTCATACTGAATGCCTTTGTGTTCCAGGTAAAAAAGAGAGCACGTGGCTTGTTAACAATACCTTATATATCCTCCTTTCTGTACACTGCCTACCAAATGTACATTGGGCGTAACCTGATTGGAGGATTTAAATGAGGTTGCTGTTTACCCCCCATGTGAGAAGTGATCAGCAAACAAAACAATAGCTAGGACTTTAAAGCAGACAGATTCACAGTAACACAATTGAGGAACTGAGAGTCACATAACATGCAGATAGATGCAGTCAAATATATATATTATATTATATAATTAATATATTACACAAGCAAAACTTTATATGGCAACATAACCTCCTGCAGCTGTCCATACCTCAGCATGGACCTAGGAATAGGGGGAATAGTCTGCAGGAACCCCGTACACTACACCCATGATCCACTGATGCTCCTGACGAAGTCCAATGATGCAAGGGTGAGGCTTGAAGGTGACATCATTGTGCTGGGTGGATAGATGACGCAAGTAAGAGGAGGTTACTGATACAAGCGTCCCCATATATATATATTATTGCTAAACCTATGCAATTTATAAGGTTGGAGGGCACTGTGTATATTATATAATTGGTTTTATTTATTTTGTTAGATAGAGATATAACCACATAGCGCTACACTTTCAGTACAACTTATTTCTACAATTTAAAATAATAATGCATGCACATTTTTTTTATTTTTGCAATGAGACTGCTTTTTTTTTGTGTGCAAAAAGTGATATATGCCTTTATGGTCATTTCAAAGGATAAGGAGGCACTCTTTGCATCTGGAAGAAAAGAGGTTAATTTTCCACATATATAAAGGCTTCTTCACAGTATGGCTTTAAAATGTGGAATAGGCTACATAAGGAACTGCTGTAGCTCTGGCCAGCTCAGTTATTTGTTAAAGGAGAACTATGGGGTTAAGGCTTTTCCCCATAGTTCTCCTTAGGGTAACGGGAGGACACAAACTAGCATCCTCCCGTCACCCTAGGCTCAGTATACCGCTAGTTGTAGAGGCAGAGCCAGCTGTACCCGCCCCCTCTCCCGTCCGTTCCGCCAGTCAGTGCTGACGGATCGGAGCGGGGAGGGGGGAATCCAGCCCCTCCCCTGTCACGGCTCTCAGCCGTGACAGGATCGAGAGGTGAGCGAACGCCGGTATGTGTTCGCTCACCTCCCGATCTACTAAGCCGACCTGTGACAGTCTCATTGAAAAACACTCACCTCATAGTTCTCCTTTAAAAGAAAAACAGAATGCTTTCCTAAATTCACAGAATTAACTTGATTTTAACATTTATAAGCAATAACACCAGATTGTTGATTCAGGAAATTTCAGATTTCCTTAAGGAATCAGGGTAGATTTTTTTGGACCATCTAGACCATACATGTCAAACTCAAGGTCTGCGGGACAGAACAGGCCCGCAACGGAATTATCTCTGGCCCGCCTGATGATGATTAATTATCATTAGATCTGGCCCTGCCCGCCGGCAGCTCTCTCACGCTGCCCGCAGCAATCTTCATGGGACTGAGGAGCCGGAGAGCTGCCGCCGGCCAGAGGACTGCATTACCCAGCTGGCAGCGGCACAGCGCGACAAGGGAGGTGTGGCCGTGAGGTGACTGAGAGGGGTCCCGAGATCCAGTCCAGATGACGTGAGGTGCTCCCTGGCGGGAATCAGGATCCAACACAGAGGACAGAGAGTCGGGAGAGCTGCAGCCTGCAGGTACTGTGCTGTGACACTGTCAGACAGCATATCTCTCCTCTTCTTCTCCATCACTTCTTCTGTACTGTATGATACAGTCATGGAGGAAGAGGAGGAGTGATATACTGATAGTAGTATCTGTGACACCTGTGTACCACCTGCTTCCACACTAGTATGTAATCTAATCGTTTTATCTCTATTATTTAAATTATAGTAAAAATGATGTGGGGGATGCTCAATGGGGACAGTATGGACTTTTTTTTTGTTTACTGTAATTTAAATAGAGATAAAACTTTTTTTTAAAACATCTCTAATTGATGATTTTCCTGATCCCCCAGTGATATCCCGCCTGCGCAATGAGGAGAGAAAGCAGGGGAAGAATCCACAGAAGCGGGCACCAGATGGAAAAACTTTTTTGTAAGTAAATTCTTTTGTTGTAAATGCTCTGTACTATTTAATGTCTGTTTTTCGTTTTTATTATTTAAATATTTAGGCTATTTCTTAAAGGGAAAGTAAAAGAAAAAAAAAATGTTTTATTGTAATTATGTATCATGCTTTTTCATAATTAAAAGTACAGGCTTTGTTATTATACCGTGTGATATACGTATATGCCGCTGCATTATACTGTATGATATACTGTATATGCTGCTGTATTATACCGTGTGATATACTGTATATGCCGCTGAATTATACCGTGTGATATACTGTATATGCCGCTGTATTATACTGTATGATATACTGTATAGACCACCGTATTATACTGTGTGATATACTGTATATGCCGCTGTATTATACCGTGTGATATACTGTATATGCCGCTGTATTATACTGTGTGATATACTGTATAGGCCGCGGTATTATACTGTGTGAACCAGCCTGGCCCTCGACTTGGAGCATTTTTTTTAATTTTGTCCCACTGTGTATTTGAGTTTGACACCTCTGATCTAGACCATGCTTTATAGTTTTTTTCCCTTGTTCTGGATCAACTGTGGGTATAGAGTTCTGTTTATAAATGTTTTCAATTTACTCATTTTTCTCTCTCATTTGGTTGAACTCAATTGACTTGTGTCTTTTATTCAAATATCTACAGATAAAGGTCATATACTTAAGTAAAACACAAAAAAACATGCCTTTTAAAAAATGTATAGATATAAGTGATTCTGCGCTGGACCTAGAAAAGTGTATAAGTGCTAGTGTGCAAATTAAGTTTGAAGGCTGCAGCAAAATCGACCGTGGGGTCAAAACAAATTTTAAAAAATGTATTCAACAAAAATGACAATATATGTAATGGTGTAGGGTGGAGAACTTACACCTATGGCATTAGAAACTATGAAATCTTTAGTAGAAAGACATTTTGTAAAACTACTTCTACTACTTGTATTTCTGCGTTTTCCTGCATGAAATGTTTGTTTCATAATTCAAACTAGAAAAAGATGGCAACCGCATGAATCTATAACCAGCCTTTATAGCAGGGCGCACATGGGAAGGCTTACAACAATGCAAAACACAAAAAGATCCCCAGCGCACCTGCCAGCTAGCCTGCAACAAAATGAATTACCCTGTCAACAGTATGCGTTAAATTTGTTCAATCTCTTGTAGATGCATGCACTTTTACCCCAACTGTTGCAAGAGATACCCGAAAACCCTGCAGTGAAATTGTGGAGTTCTTAGAGACATCTTTTAGCATCAAACAGTTAGCTCTTGGGTTGAATTTGCTGGGCCAGTCTGTCCTGCAAAAAATAGCAGCTGTTTGAAATCTGCACGACAATTTTTTTTTTCTTAAAGTGGAATAATTAATTTCAAAATCATTGGGTGTACTTCCCTTGCCTGCCTCATAGGCATCCACAGCCTTCTTTCTGAGGGCCTCAGAGAACTCTATTTATCTTGACATGATGAAACCAAACACGTCAATAGCAAAAAGAACCCCAGAATCTCCCTAAGGAGGACGATTCTAATTTCATGGGTATGAAGTAGTGGCAAATGTAGGGTGTACTTACTTTTTACATATGCTAGATCTGCATTTTCATTAATGTAGATAATGAATGAATGCACCATGTCAGTTTTATATTTTATTTTTACAAGTATATCACTTTTAGCTGTAGGCTCTATCAAGGTCTAATGTCTGCCTGTTCAAATATTTTAAAAGGTTAACAATTTCCATGGGCTGTACTTACTTTTCCAATTGACTGTACCTTGCTTACATTGTGATCGCCCTAGGCCTGAGTTGTCCAGCCTTTCTACAGTACATAGATGTTAAAAAAAGGCAACAATGTAAATGGGGTGTACTCACTTCTCCAATTGATTGTACCTTGCTTACATTGTGTACTCACTTCTCCAATTGACTGTACATTGCTTACATTGTGATCCCCCTAGGCCTGAGTTGTCCAGTCTTTCTACAGTATATAGATGTTAAAAAAAGGCAACAATTTCCATGGGGTGTACTCACTTCACCATTTGACTGTGCTTTGCTTACATTTTGATTGCAAAGCTTGGCTATCCAGCCTTTCCACCAATCTGGACATGCACAACAGTATAGTGTAGATTGTAGAAACAAATAGACTGATAATATAATATATAATAATTTTGTGGATTTTACCTGTGGTAGTTCCATGCACAAGTAATATTAGTCAAATTAGGGGAATGTAAGAAAACCCAGTTAGCAAGGGTTACATACAGAGCTCTTGTTCAGAGACAAGCTTTTCATGTCTTTATTTTTTAACCAAGATGTCTGTTCTACTACAAAGTACTTCATGACTAGCTCACACAATTTTTTAAAGAAAGGATCCTTGTTAAAATTCCTCTTCTTAAAAACTGTGAAGTCTTAAAGTGTTTATCAAACAATAAATTGTTCACAAAAGGCCTCTTCAGTCAACGGTTCTTCTTCAGGCTGGCTCAGATGAGACAAGGGCCTTGAATAAGATGTACTGTGCAGACGTTTAAGACCTGCTCAAATTGTATGGGCTTAGCAGCTGTTAAGCATGTTCTGTTGGGGGTATTTTCTTTTCTTTCATAACATCCCACTTCATGCTTCTTAATCGTCATGTTTGCCATTCTTTTTTATGGCTATGTAGAAAATAGCATTCACTTTTACTTGCCTTTAAATGATTGTTTCAGCGTCTTTTGTGCTCTTCATGGGTTTTCATCCAATAATTAAAGAGACTAAAGGGAAAATGTCATTCATTCAACAGAAAAAATCCGAGCAACAAGAGAAGCAAGATTAACAAGTTATTTACAATCTCGTAAAAATGACTTCGATCTGTGTTTTTGTCTTTAGAAAATATGTCCCTACAGCTTGTGGTTTCCTATGGCTTCAGCTTGTAGACAGAAACTATGTGAGAAGTGGATTTAGAGACTAATCTGTAACTCTAATATATCAGCCTTAGCTCATTAACTCTTTCCAAGTATGTGGTGGAAAACTCTGTGTACAAGGTATAGGTTTCATTGATGAAATTAAGGTACACAAGATACATTTTCATCATCAGCAAAGTTTATTAAATCTGACAATTGCAGGATGATAATCGACATTCTATTATTCATTTAGTAATAGTTAAATGTGTTCCTAGGTCCCATAATTACAGCACTAGCAAATGGAAAATACCAGTAGCTGTTATTAAACAATACATGCATGCAAATAACAAATATTATATATATAAAATGTACCAACCTATACAGAACTTGTTAAAATCTTTAATATCTACATATATCTATGTAAATCTATCACAATTCACTTTTGCTATCCTGCTGCCTGCCACCTATTTCTACAACAGTCAAAAAACACACAGAAGACATGAAGAACTGTGGCACATTTCCGTACAAAGGAGAAAGCAAGAGAATTATATCCAGCGCATAAACAAAAGAATCAGTACTATGCAATGTCCATTCATAATGATGTTAGCCTTTTGTAAAAAATAACCAAAGCAGCAAAATACACATTTATCATATTTTACTCATATAAAAATATTAAAACTGTCTTTGATATATCATCTGGCAACTATGCAGAAAAGAGGGCTGGTTAGATCTCAGGTATGAGAGAAATCTGGGAAGATTTGTACATCTTGCAGGTTGACAGTGTGAAGGGGGTTAAAAAAAACCAGGATGACTCCTTGTATTTTAAGGAGTCGACATTGTTGCTAAATGTACCCTAAAGTTCTATGTTATCAGCCATTTTCTGCTACAGCAGACGTAAGGTGGCCATAGGCATATGAGATGATCAATGACCATTACAGCTGATTTCATCTGGCCAGTGTGATCACTATAGGTGAAGAACAAGTAAGTTACTCTTAAAGACTGGTCTAGGGGCAGAAACAGTGATTGGCTTTTGTATACTGTCTGCCCATAGCTACTGCCTTCCCCAAAACCAGCTGGCTGCAATACTGTCTGGCCCTTTCTCCCCCCTCTCCCCCAATGATCAAAGAATTTGTGTTCCTGCCTATGAAAAGGAATCTTTAGGTGGCAAGACTATGCCTTGGTGTCACTAAGATTTACAAAAGACACTCATCCATTGAGTGCAAATATAAGTGAAAGTCTGACGGCCTTCAAGTGAATGTCCTCTGTAAGTTGTCATTTACAGCCATTGAAAAAAGATTTCCACAGAGTGTGCTACTTCAGTGTGTTAAGAATGTAGGTGATGTTTAGAAGTTATCCTTACCTCTGTGGTGTCCTTTTCTGGAAACACTGCAGCAAATATTCCCCTCTCCAAGGTGTTCACCCACCGCCTAAACACTTCCAGTCTTAGCACTCTATTTTGCATCATTTGAACTGAAGTAAATGGCCTCAAAGACTTTTGTATGTCCTTGGATGTGGGGTTGTTATGTTCCTCTTTCTTGGTTCTCCATACGCAAGCTTATCAGGTTTCAGCAGATGTGTCCTGTGTATAGAAACTCAAAGACAGTTTCTAGTTCCAAAACAAGTATATATGAAACCTTTCTTATTGTCACTATTTTTACAGATATATTACTGAAAATAAAGCTACACATTGTTACTTACGCTATTATGAAATTAACACTCTATAACTAAAAATGAGTATATATCTTCACACTACTTAAAGTGACACTAAATTAAAAATGCTTTCAAGTACCTTAACTATTAACAAAAATGTATCTTATTTGTGTATCACTCGGCTGTAGATCCTCAAATCATCTCTGAATTCATGCTGACACTGTCCTTACTTCTGGAGGGTGTTTACTTTTGTTCCTTATGTTCCCTGTGTGTGTTGTAAAGTAGCCACCGCTCCAAGCTCACTTCCGTGATGGACTACCATCTCAAAGAATAAACTAAATTGGAAATTGTAATTCATCACAGGAGCGAGGTTGGAGCAATGACTACTTCAGAAAACACACAGGGACTATGGGGAACAAAAGTAACCACCCTCCTGTAAGTGAACACCTTCCCAATCGAATTTTTAGAGTCCACAAACCTACCCTTGTCAATCCAACTTAATCTTATAATGTTATGGAAAGCCT
>NW_017306575.1:168012-243443 GCF_000935625.1 Nanorana parkeri
TCCCCCTCCCAACCCCCAGAAAAAATTATGTATAATGCATTAGGGTAAAGTACAAATGCTAAAATGTATAATGTGTGGAACAGAGACATTACTGAAATGAAAAAAAAAATGCTCTGGGACTTTTGGGAGATTTAGTGAGAAAAAGGCAAGAGGATTTAAGTGGTTAAGAAACAAGGAACCATAGATGATGCAGCAGTGTAAAATCAGACAGCAACAGAACAGTTCTAGTAGGCACCAATAGGACGAAATGTCAGTCAGGCAGGTCCATAAAGCAATGTAGAATTGCACAGCGGCAGGACAGTTTTAATCACAGAGAACAGGCCTAACCTTCATTTTTATTATGGGGATTGGGAAAGGGGGGGGTGGCATATATAAGAGATGTAATGTGAGGTCATTTTGGTGCTCACTGTACTAGCAGTTAATTGCACTTATTTTTTTTTCTTTCAGGTGATGCATTGGCATGCTGTCAACAAAACTGAACAACAAAAATAGATGGTCAGCAACAAGTGAATCCTGCACTTTGAGCACCTCAACCTTAAAAAAATTAATATAAAATATACCCACAAAATAAATGAAAACTCCCAAATACCCCCCATCAAAACTTTTTTTGCCCTCAAGTCAACCACAAACTAACATTAAAGACAAAAGCCCCTAAAGGATAAGAACAAAAATAAAAGAGAATGATTGCTGAAATATCCTAACTGATCTTTATCTTTTTTTATGCAGTTGGTCAAGTTTCCCTCTCTTCTCCCCAAAACAATGACGCTATGGCTGTTCTGAACCTCTCCTTTTAAAGTGAGGGGACTGACTTATCCAAAAGCCCACTGCCCACGTATTGGCCTGCTGGCCATGGTTCAATGGGCATGTAGTGCATCCAGGTAAGGATCCCATCCCTAAGCAAGATGTCATGCAGAAAATATGGCTAGTGTATTCTCACAGCCATTGGAGATAATCAGCATTACATGTGGACAGGGTAATCTCTGCTATGCATGCCAGCAGTGGAAACCAGTAACATAGCGCAATTCTCTGCAGGCTCAGACTCTTTTCACCAGCCCAAAAAAATCTGCAGTTAACTATAGGAGCAAAAATAACTATCTATTCCTATCTAATTAAACTTTGTACACTAAGTTTGGATAAAACATAGCATGACATTTTCATCCTGTAAAAATACCACACCACATTTAATAATTGTTACTAATTAACCTCAACCAATACACCACATAACTATGCTGAAACAGTCTGTCGGAAACAGATGTGAAATAACATGGTATTAGGAATTTTGTTTTTATCAGTTGTGGATGAGCTACTTATAGTGGGTGGTATATTTGTTTGTTCTATAATTTGGATTTCACTAAACAAAGAGGAATGGATTGTCTGTATGGGTGGCCATGAACCCTGGATGGAAAGCGCTGAATAGTGATTGAATGATACTTGTGAGAAGAGGAGAGGATGAACAGCAGGCGGTGGGAAACCGAGGAAAAATGCATCTCCCATGAAGGCAGTAAATGTGCTGAACCCTATGAAGAGGCAATCAATGCTGAAGAGGCAACAGGAAGCATTAGCAAAATGTGATAATTGTCAAAATTGAAAGAGTTAGTTTTCTTTTTGCTTTTAAAAACATGTAAAAAAAAGCTGGATTAATTGTTGCCAAATGTGGGTTATGTGTGTATAGGGTTAGTTTAATTTGTTGAAACATTAAAATCCAATAATAGGGTACATTTTCAGTTGCATGTAGTGTTTTCGCTTGCAGAGTTTGATGAAGTTGGAATGGAAAGGCAAGACTGAAAAAAACAACTGGAAAGATACCTGCTGTGAAATTCAGGAGTGTCATTTAGGTCTCTGAGGCATATGAAGAAAGCATACAAAGAGATGGAAGAGAGGAGAAATGCATAAGCTAGAACCAAGAGGTGGAAAGTGGAAAGAGATAATTGTCAGGTATAGAGATTTTAAGAGAACGGAGTTCAGCAAGGTGGAAGGAAGGGGAGTGGACACTGGAAATCATTTCTTATTTCTTATAATTTCTTAGAAATGCATTATGTAATATAAAATATGTGTGCTTAAAGAATCTTTAAGAAGAAAAATCCATCTGGGAAAAAAAAGATTGTACTTTAGGTTAGTGTTAGGGAGCTATCCTGTTCCACATACAGTATCTAAGGAACAGAAATCTTTTTGAGAAGATTTGTGGATATTACTGTGGTTGCTAGTTGTGTGTAAACAATTAGGATTTTTTTTCTGGATTGCTGCATAAATGATTTTGAAATGCAATCTGATCATCAAGTAATAATAACAAATAGAGACAGTCATATTTACAGAAAAAAAATTACAGATGATTATTCAACAAATGGTTTATACAGTACTGGTCAATGACAAAAACATTGTATTCATTCATTGGTTGAAGGTTATTGATTAAAAGAGTCTGCAAACCTTTATATTAGGTATCTAGTGAAGCCTTCTCAATTGGCACATTTAATCTTATTCTTTTTATTCTAGCTATGGATTACACCCACAAAATAACACACTGTTTGAACCAATGTAGATTTTGTTCTTATGTGAACAACCTAACTCATATCATACAACATCATTTGATTGCAGTTGAGGTCAATTCACTGACCTGGCCTTTCCAAAACAAGGATATTTTATGTTTAATATGTTTCAATATAAGCTACTCTGTTGTTGAATTACTCCCATGACTATTCAAGATTCAAGACCCATCTTTGTTTTGTTGTTTTTGATCACAGAAAAGACAGACACGGAGAGACTAAGCGGAGGGGCTACATGACTGGGGGGAGGAATAGTCCCGGGAGAAAGGGTTAAAAATAAAATGGGAATAGCTGCTCTTACCTGATTGGACGTGGAAGTCAGGTGTCCAGGAGGAGCCGCATGGGAAGGAACTGCGAGGGCTGAGGGACGTCCTCTTTCTGGAAATCGACGAAGGAAGCAGGTTGGCCCACTCTCCCTCCTTGTGGTTATGGGGGTTGGGGGGGGTTATTTTGTCATGGCAGCTTGGCGGGTTAGGGGGTCTTTGGGGGTCTACAAAATCGGAGTTCATTACAAAAATGGGGGGCCCTCAGCTGGTATGGGTGCTTCCCCCTGTTGGTGTCCAGATTTGTAAAGGGCGGGGCCTGGCCCCTTGGGAACCCAGAAGGAGTAAGTGTCCTCGAGCTGGTTGTGGTGCGGCTGGGGACATGGGTGGAGTGTTAAGAGAGGCCTTTTTGGGCTGGCGGGCACCCAAAGACCCCTTCTCAGGTCAACCCTTGTTTAAAGTATTATTTTGTATCTTTGGTTTATTACTTTGGTTATTGTTAAAGTTGTTGGTTTAATAAAAGGGCTGCAGTGGCCGTTAAAATCCATGTTGCGCAGTCCGTGTGTTTATTGGGGTTTTAACGGAGGGGCGGAAAATTGATGAATCCATCAGTCAAGACAACATGGCATTCTCCTGTAGAGTTTCCTGATGCAGCTTAAAATTAATTTGTCCTTCCATATGTTCAAGCTGTCTAGGCCCTAAAGCAGATTATCAGCACCATACTATTATACTCTCCCATCATGCCTTATATGCAGTATGTCATGTTTTGTCTTATCTTTCTTTAGAACACTCTTCTGGTGCAACATCCAAGTGATCTTTAGCAAATTTGAAATAGTTGACAATTAGTCAATTATGTCACCTATTTCAAATGTATGTCCCGAATGACAATTATGTTCCGAAACCAATACTGGTATCGGTCAGGGCTGATACAGGGCATTTTTTTTGTAGGAAGAGCATGCCCAGAGCTATAAGGCTGAATATCCTTTCTAGTTTTTCTTTAACTTCAACAACTGTTCTTCTGAAGTGTCCAGATATCTGTTTGATTGAGCATGTTGTACTAAAATAGATTTGTGTTCTGATGAGCAGGTAAGTAAAACCGTGTAATTTGATTGCAACCCCTACCTCATTGATTGACTCTGAATGGTGTATTTTTAAAATGTCCCTATTCTAGAAGATGAAATACTTTATACATAGTTAAATTTGATTGTTTCAACTATGTTTTCCACCATAACAATGTTAAATGGTTAAATAAGAAGCAGATGGAACATAGCTTGATTTTTATAGAGAAAGTCAAGATAAACATATAACTTCTGTTTTCTCTGCATCTGCTAACTGTTTTGACATGTTGTTATAATTATATGGTATAATATTAATATACCCTCTCATTACCCTATTTAGTCCTAATATTATTGGCCAAGCCCTCAACTCTGGGCAGATGATGAGGACCTCAGGAGGCTTGGTGAGCTAGCATTTCATATCTCATGGCGGAATCTGTGACTCTTTGTAGGGTGAAAAGAATTAGGTGTCAGTCACTTTGGAATAGTGAAAGGGGTTTATTAGGCTCAATAAACTTCAGGAGAAAGGGTTAGGGCACAAGATATCCACAAATAGGCAAAAATAGTTATTAACTTCCATTCACAGTTAATAAAGCGTCATGGTCCTTTAAGCCGAGACTGGCAATCTTTATTCTCAGACTGTGAAGGTTCTCATTCATCCAGGTCATGGTACAGTATATCTGTAAAAAATAAGTCAAGGCAACTGGACTTACTGTACACAGTAAGTCCAGTTGTCTTGACTTATTTTTTTACAGATATGTATTCCCAGACTGTTTAAAGCACCACAAGATAGCACAAGCACCCCTCGTTTGAGCAGCCAGAACTTCCTGCAATCGCTACAGCTCAGCAGCAACACTAAATTTGGATTAGAGACACTCTCGCTTATGGCAGAGTTACTAACCAGCCACCCAACCCCCATTCCCTGAAGTAGTAGACCTCGTCCTAAAGTCTGAGACCAAAAAATACTCTCATTACTAAGAGTTGGGCATCCCATTCCAAAATGGACTGCAAAAGTGTAAACTGAGGTTTAACAGCAGTTACCCCTTGCATGTGAAATTTCACATGAGAAACAAAGGCACAAAGTGTTGGTTGCATCTCACAAAGGATAAGTGTCAGTAGGCCCAAATAGCCAAACAGTGACTGGTACTCTTTTAAAAAAAAGAATAACATTACATACACCAGCCAGGAGCATCCTTTCACTAGTTGACTTGATAGAATTAATGTGCATTATATTACAGGTCACATACATTACAGTGCAATGACTTTCCAGATGCAAACATGTTCTCAGATGTTCCACCTGCAAAAGAACATAAGGACAGCAACAACAGAAAAACAAATTCTGAAGCCCCGTTACCGCAAGAATGACACTCCAAGGCACTGAATTTTAAGACATTTGGAATTCACTAGATGTATCTATCTTAAAAGTCCACCCCTCATGTGATACTTAATTACTTAATCACCAGCTAGTGGTGAAAAAGCATAATACCTTTTAAGAGAAAGTTGTTTTATGCTGTAACTGTAGATCTTGCAGAAACAATAAAGCATCAAATCAAGGTTAGTCCTGGACAAAGAATATACTCCAACTACAACTATACACAAAAGTGTATAGCAAAAGGCGTCTAGCAAAGTAAATAGTTTGTCCTCCTTATTCCTTATTCAGGATGGTGTTTCTGTACACTACATCATGGTGTGGAAGCCTGTGCATACCAAACTCTATCAGAGGAAATATGCTGACCATAGCCCCAGGTGAACAGACAGCTGTTGAACTTGTCTTTATAGGCAGATGATAGGCACCTTTTATGGTAGAACTTCAGTACTCCAAGGTAATCAGATATTGCAGAGTCCCACTATTTCCCCCAAATCAATTCTATTTCTTGCATTTCTCCTCTGGGCACGTAGGCACTGCAAACCATACTCCTGAGCCACTCACTTGTTGACAAACCTATGTAGTTGGGCAAGTTTGGGCAACCACCATTGCCAGGGGCTGACTGGCAACTTTTAGCCCAGGGGGCAAGTACAACCCAGAGGCCCATGGTGCAGCAACTTGGCCCCCCTCCCGCTCTGCCTCTTCCCCGCCTTCTCCCCGCCCCTGTCTGCCACTTTTGCCTTCCATGTAAGAGTAGTGAAAGGTCGACTGATGTGAGGACTCCTAGTAAGTTCATGAAAGGGGTGATTGGCTGGGGAATGGTGCTCTCCTCCCACTGGGCTCCCTACATGGTTCTGGCCTTACTCCGCTCCATGTCTGGTACTTAGGCACTCTCACCCACTGTAGACCGCCGCTGGCTGTCCATGCTTCCTGGCTGTGAGCTGTGAGAGGAGAGTGGGAGGTTAGTGGGAGGGGCCGGACAGTGTCAGTGTTCTATAAATGCCTTGCAGCACATAACTCCTCTCACTCCTCTCACTGATCACATAGCCTCTCACAGGCATCCTCTTTCACCGGTAAGAGTGACAAAGACACTGATCTCTTTTCTTAAAGAAAAATGTGTTCATCCCCACGTTGAATAGAAATAATTATTGCATGTTCTGTATGCATCTCAAAGACAGTCCCAGTAGACAGTCTCTACATTGCCAAGATGAAATTTCTTGCACTTGCAGATGATTGCTGTGGGTAACTAAAGCACAAATCTCACTGAGCTCCCAAGGAGGCTCAGTGAGCTAGCATTTCAAACCTCAGGGCAGCATACTTAATTCTTTGTGGGGCAAAGGAATTGGGCTCCAGTCACTTTTGAAGTATAAAAGGTATTTATTAGGCTCAGGAGAGGAGGGTTAAAGAACCCAAACCCGTACCCAAAAATCACTCAGGACTTCCAATCACAGTCAATACAGGGTTATAGACCTCTAAACCAAAACCTGCATCTGTATTCTCAGACTGTTGAAATCACCATCAGCCAGCACAAGTACCTATAGTATGAGCAGTCAGAACATCTTGCAAAGTCGACCAGCAGCAGCTTGTACTCAGCTCTCTATACGACACTATTTTGCAGCAAAATCTCTTCTTAAGATACTCCACACCGACAGCCATCTACCTGCTTCACTCTTTCTGGATGTACCTTCCAGCATGGCAGCACAAATACTCCAGGCCCCAATACCCAGCCCACTATCAGCATCACCCTGCCCAGGTAGCAGGCCTGGGAGGCAAAAAATCTCCACCACATCCTCCCCTGCTGGCAGCAACCCAGAAGGCAAGGACTCCCCTCCAAGATCACCCCAATATTTATAGCCTCCCTAGCACGCATCACTGGCAACAAACCTGGAGCTCAAGTTGACCAGTTAAAATGCAACACTATATTTGGTCTATTGACTCTAGCTGATGGCACGGTCCCTTCATTTTGTTTATATATTTTGAGATAGCTACTCTAAGAATTATTCTCTCACTGACTAATACGATTAGGAAAGTTCTGTTCTTTTTCCAAATGATATACCCAGATGATTCATTCTCACCCCAAGGCTTGTTCCATACAGTTTTACAGTTATCTCATAAAAGCAACAGCATTGGAAGAAAATCAGACCTCAAAATGACATCTATGCTTTGGCATTTCTCACATTTTTAGAACATTTGAGATTAATTTTATTCCACTGAAAACTCTTCTGTGGTGTCCATTTATAACAAGAATAAGCCATGTGGGAAACGGCAACTGTCTGGACTGGCAATGATTTACAGACTTCTCACACAAGTGAATGAACATTTTTATACCCAGAGAAACAAAGGATTCCAAAAAAGCAACACCATACAGATTGAGCTCATTCTTTATATATTAACAAACTTCTGCTCAGATGGTAGATTACAAAGGCACAGTTGAAAAACTCATAGAATATTGTCTGTAAACATACTAACTGACAAGAGTAATCAACTGGGGAAATCCAACCAACTTTATCCTAAACATACAAGGCCGGGGAGCATCTGCCAGGGTTGTGGAGAAACCTGCAAACATTAAAACATACCTCTGATCTAACCATCTGGGTCAGGCAAATATTCTCTAAGGTCTGTCGGCACATCAATGTGATCAATTGTGGTCTGTTTAACACACAGATGTTAGCATACATTTTTTAGACAGTCCATTCATTTGAGCTACCCAATATACCACAACTGATCTAAAATCCTACCTGCTGAACTTTTGGCAATGCAACGCATACCATGGTAGTACATAATTGTTCACTGCAATGCAGGTGCGTTGTGCAGGTGTTTCAGAGTGCCATTCAAAATTGATGGTGCCACAGTGCACCAACGGAAGTTTGCAATAACGTGAAGAGTCTTAGTCACTTAATAACGATAAAGGTTGATAGAATACATTTCTAAAGGCCAGTTCACACCATATGCAGTTGTGATGCAGTCCGTTTATTTGACTGCTGCAGTCAAAATACATCACAATGCTTTCCTATGGGCTTTCTTGTGCTTTATTCACACCATTACAGTGTGAATAAAGCACAAGAAAGACCATAGGAAAGCATTGTGATGTATTTTGACTGCAGCAGTCAAATACACAGACTGCATCACAACTGCATATAGTGTGAACTGGCCCTAACAGTCAACAAGACAAGTGGCTAGCAATTTAGAGAAGCGGAAACAATATTTTCAAATAGCAGTAATGTCATGTCCAGGCTTTCCAAGATAAACCAAAATCATACTATCTTACTAATACTTTTACCTATACCATTGGTTTCTTAAGTATTGTGATGTGAAATTTCCATTCTAAGATGGCAGTTATATTTGACAAAGATTCAGAGGTTACTCACATACATGTAGATTACAATGGTGTAAGAGGCAGAGGCCTGAACCTGAAACCTCACCCCTAGTGTAGAGTGATCTGTTTTGTTAGGAGAGTACCAGAGGTATGTCTATAAATGATCAAACAAAGATTTACAAGTAACATTGTTTCATACAATACCACATATACAGTATCTTCATATAATCACCTAGTGTACTTACAATACTGTATTATTTTGTTTTTAGGATTTGAAACACTTTCATCAAAAAAAAAATTAACTGCATAAAATGTCAAGGTACAAATTAGATTAAAAATATTATTGACTAAAAACCATTAACTTTAAAAAAATAAAGCTAGGATTTACTTGGCATCTTGGAATATTGTGAAATTCAGGACGCTCGCTGCGTTCTTAGATTTTAAATGTTCTTCTTAACAATGTAAGATTTCCTCAAAATCTCACAAACCTTTTAAAGGATCTTTGAATGGACAACGTGGCTGTGTGGGCAGACCCACACACATCCAAAACAAATTCAAACTTGTAAACAAGCCTGTGTTGAGACGGTCCCTGCAATTCGGGTAAGTAGGGGGTCGGGAGGGGAGGGGGGTGGGGGGGGGCCCAATGTGACCATGGCATTGGCTAATTGACAACTGACAAATTTAATCTGCTACTGGTCCCTGAGGTTCGAGTAGTGGGTTTTAAGGTGATATTAAAGTCAAAATATTTTAAGCTATTTCAAATGCTGATTAAATCACTTACAATGGATGCTGCTCCCTAAAGTTTAAACGTTTTAGTTTCCTGGAGATTCAGCTGGTCCCTTGATATCCTGTTTTAGGGTGGCTACTTTCCCTTGCAGGGTTCTATGGAACCTCCCTCATGTTTACACACAGGCACAGCAAGACAAGCCATTCCCCTCCTTCCTGCTCTCTCTTACTCCTTCTCCAAGTTAGTAGATGGAGAGCTGCTGAAGACTGTGGTCTCTCTTGTGAACTTGTACTGGACAGGAAGTTTAGGGAAGCTGATCTGAGAGAGTTGAAGCCAGCTTCGGAAACATGATGACTGTAAGTGCTTGGGCAAAAATATAAAGAAATACTTTGCTGGGCAATCTATATTTATTTGATCTGGATTCATTATAGAAAAGAAATTAGGGGATTTACTACTAACTAAAGCAATGCAAGGACTTCTCTTTACAGAGGAAGAGAACAGTGAAATTACTATATCTCACCCAAGATCTCCTGAGAGAAGCAGACAAATGCAACAGTACCTTAGATCTCAACCTGAAGATATACAGCTATGAGGCTCATGGTACAGGAGTGCCTGGGCATCCTTATATACCAGGAAGTGCACTGCTATGTTTCAGGAGGAATTCCAGACAAAATATATATTTTTCTTGGCACAATAAATATTTCTAGATGTTCCCGACGACATAGAAAATATTTATTTTGTGGGAGGTTGAATTACTAAAGGCAACCAGGCTGTTCACTTTGCAAGGGAATTTACACTTAGCAGGGAAAATGTACCTTAGCTTAGTGAATGTGGAGAAATTTCACTCAATAACGTGCAAAGAAAAAAAAAAGAATTTTGCTTGCACATGATTGGATGATGGAAGTCAGCAGAGTTTCACTTCATTCACTAAGCTAAAGAGGAACTTCCACTGCAAAGTGAACATTCCCTTGTGAAGTGAACAGCCTATTTACCTTTAGTAAATCAACCCCTTTGAGTTTAGTTTGACTTTAACACAGCAATTATCAGTTGAAAATGTGTCTAAATAATAATGTATGCCCTAAAACTATGCTTTCTTCTTTCTATAAACATTTGTAAGTATATGCATCTTGTGTGACTTCAAAATGAAGCAATAGCTTTTAGGAAATAAATTACTTGATGCTTTGTATTCATAATACATTATAATAACAATATAATTGTTGAAGCAAAATATAAGAACATAGAAAATGAAGATATTCAGTTTAATGTTCACTTCAAGTCTGGAGCTTAAGGGTAGATTTAAAACAAATTCATAATACCATATAATTACCTGCTGCAGTATGGTATGTCACCATGTGTGGGCTATTTAAACTCCTTTAAGCACCAGAATTGTAATGTGTGAATACATCTTGTCATTTTCAGCATAAAAAGTCACTCTGATGCAATGTAGTCTGTGTGGGTGGGCTGCTGTCAGGACATAGTGTCATCCCATTTAATAACAGCTCTCTGTTATTCTGTTTAGTAGAGCACAATGTTTGTTATTACAGTAAGCAAGCTGGTCTGTGTCTGAAGGCTATGTATGCTGTAATCTTCCCTCCTCGTGGAATAAAAGGTAAAGTAAAGATAGTGTTCAAAAATGTTGCTTGGGATGGTTAAGAAAGGGAGTGCTATTATTAAAATACACTTCCAGGGTTTAAAGTGATAGTGAGCATTAATTTTTTTGGGAGTGTGTGTGAGAATGTCTGTGAGAGTGTGAGATTGTGTCTGCCAGTGCTTTTGAGGGCCCATTCACACTAGAACAGTACGTTAATTGCACAGTCCGGACTGAAAGAGCTCTGCAGTGTGGACCTCTGCTGCCAACAGGACCACTGCAGACTCATCTTTGCCTGCAGCATTTCAACCATGGTAATGTACCAGCCATTTGGGTACTATATACATGAAGAAACACATGACTATGCAGCACCAAAGAACTTAGTGGGATCAGCACCTCCAGCACTAAAGTGCCACTACCCCCTCTGAATATACAAACTAAACTAACAGATTGTATACTCATTTATAAAAAGACTGCTGATGTTTATCTGTGTTTATTCTTTACCGTTATCTATATGGATTGCTTAGCATATACAGGATATTATGATGTTAGCAATAATTCCTAGCAATTGTATCATTTATTATTAATATTTCGTTTTTACTGGCCTTATGAAAAAATTACATAGCATATAGTATGTTTGAAATATTTCATAATTGATTTAAGAACCTGTACTACACCTAATACTGAGGTGACAGATGATCACGAAACCTGTTTATGGGTGATTAACCACAATAAAGCTCATGTTCTTAAGAATATTTGAGTTTGGATATTTGAGATCATCTACATTTTATAACATCCACACTAGTCCAAGGGCCCGTCTGCCTTTACACTAGCGGGAAACTTTTTCCATCCACCATGGTACATGGTACATCTCATTTTTTCCATCATAGCATACTGGGCAAACTTGATGTCGGCTAGGAAGCATGCAGAACAGGGCACAATGCTGGATCTGAGGGTGCTTATGTCATGCACCTAGATGACAGTGACATTGAAGTCACCTTTCCCCCCTTCTTTTCAAAGGCGTCAGGCCTCAAAACCACCAGTACCCCCCAGCTGCCTCAGAACCTCGGCAATGGCCCAGGCAAAACACTGACACTGTTTTGCAGCTGGTGATTCTGGAAGCTGTTCAGAGAAAGGATGGTGGAGAGGTGGCTGATCCCACTCCAGCTTGTGCCAGGCCAAGTTGGGGATAATGGCACCTACCTGCTGGCTGCCTTTTGGCTGGGTAAGTTCACATGTCGCAGGGCAGAAGAGCGAACAGCCACTTTAGGTGGTCATACCCAGCAAGTGTTCGCCTGGTCTAAATGTAGCATCAATACCATCTGCCTGGCAACAACCTGATATGCGATATACCCAAGTCACATTAGTTCTCCATATTCTCGAATTGCAAGTGACTTGGGTTCAGCACAAACTAATGGTCAACACAAACCAGAAGCTCATCCCTAGCAGCATGGAATCAGCCGAAGCCTACCCACTTACCTAGATTACATCTTTCCTTCATCATGATGTTTCTAGAGGATCTAGTCATCCAGCTTGATTTTAGTTATTTATCCATGTTTGATAAGCCTGAGCCTTTAAGGATAGGCTTCTTTGTTATTTACAATTGCATGTTTTAGTTGTAAAATCATTTATTATTTTGGGTTACCTCTCAGTAAACACAACGGACATTTATGCCATTACATGTTGGGTTTGTCTTAATTGTTTTTATTTGTGAGATGCCAGCGTTTCATCTTGTGTATCTCAACAACCTGTGTTCTATGTGTTGGTAAGCAACAATATAAATAAAGGTTTCCCTCTATCTACAGTGTCACCTTTGAACATATTTATGTAATGTTGACAAATGCCAAACCAGATTATCCTTCATCTCACATATAGAATTCATTGTTCCGTTCACATGTATTCCATTTAAATATATGTAGTATTATTATGGCGGTAAAACCTTTCCTTGACACCAGTGTTGTGTAAAAAGTCCAGGCTTCTGAAATAAAACAGACACTTTCTGACTTCCTTAGGAATACAATCTTTCCACTGAAAATAAAGAATTCTGCTCAATAGTAATTCCAAGCTACAAATGTGACGCTTGTGACAATCATTATTCAGATAATGTTTGGGTTGAAATGTTAAAGATCAAGGAACTGACTCACCTTCTAAACTAAGCACAAACAAACTGGAAATCTGATCCCAACTGGGACACTAAAGAAGCCCGGGATAAATATGCAAGGAAGTTGGATCTCTTGATCATGACTAGGGTTGAGAAAGCTTTACATTAGTCACACCACAAATATTACACTAGCGCAAACAAACCAGGTCCCATGCTGGCAAACATATTTAGGTCTCACAATAAACCTTTCACTCCAACCCGACTTTGTAACAATCTTAAATTGGATGCCTTCAAGATTGTTTCTTTTTTGTACATTTCCTTACGTCCTTATATAGAAACCCCATCTGACCACCACCTTTCTCTCAGCAGGCAGTTTTTTTCAGTATATATGCCTATTATCCCTGACAGTGCTCGTCCAGCCCTTACTGATTAAATCTAGGAAGCAGAAGGAATGAACTGATATGTTGTTAAATGTGAAAGTCGGGGAAAAAAACCACAGTGGGCAGAGCAAGTCTGTCACAGTGACGTCATGGACTTGCTCTGCCCCGTTGTTTACATTTAGGAGCGGAGTTGTCATTAGCAGCAAGTGTTCAGCGAGTGGGACCAAGGCAGCAGGAAACAGGGATTTTTTCTTTCATTGGGTCGGTGAGCGGCAAACATCATGATTGAGAAGGATCTACAAATGAAAACTTCGGATCAATCCAAATTCCGAGGGGTGATGTCATATATATCTAGTGGTCATGTCCAAAGTTAGTGTCCTTTTGGTCAAGGATATTTGACTTGCTTCAAACTCTATGCCATATTACACCCCTGCAGAAGCCCTGGGCTGCGCTTTCGCATGGTCCTCTTCCGGGCCTTACATTCTCTCAACAAACCCTGGGTACATTTTTATTCATAGCAGCCAAGCAAATGATAGCCAAGGCTTGGAAAAAGCACAAATTTAATATACAAAAGGTCAAAGAACGCATGAGATTATGGTGAATGAGAAATTGAGGTATTCTCCAGGACGCACATGCCAAATTCCTTAAAAAAAAATCTAGGAATCCTGGCTAACGCATGCACTTCCCTCTTTGATCCAAACTAGCCTAATATATTTTTAGTTTCATTTCTCCTACCTGGATGTCAGACTCGTGTAAGTGGAACCTGGCTTTCCCTATTCCTTTTGTCTACTCCCTTTCCCCTAAGTTCAAGTCATTGCTTGCTGTTGGGGAGTGTCCCTGGCAATAGTGTAAGAAGATTCAGTAACCTGAGATGACTATTTAGGTCTCCCTGGCCAACCACTAGAAGGTTTATTGCCAGTGGTGGATGCTGGGAGAAAATAATATTTGTTGTCCTACACAAGTGCACTTTTTCCCTCCACTTCCACTAGAGAATAGCTGGGTGTTTTCTCTGCTTTCTGTACAATGACAAGATCATTTGGAATCTTCACTGACCTGAATTGCAAGATTCAATTGTTTTCACATTGGCAGAACAAATCAAGCAGAATCCACCAATGCAGTGTTCCTTTTTTTTTGCTGTGTAGATAGTAGGTAATACCTTGAATTAGACTATTTCATTTACAAGGTCAAAAAGATAATAAAATGTTTGAAAGAATAAGGAGACTATATAAAAAAATGTCTGTTTAACAGTCTGTATGTGCGGAAATTATACAACAATTTTGTCTGCCAAATAATACAAATTTGTTAAAAAAAAAACTTCTGCTATAAATATTTGAAAGAACATTCAGGAAGCTTTTTTGCCTCCGAGATTCTGCCTTGAGAGGAAGAGTGATTCTGTTTCTGACCCCTTAGGCCTGATGCCTGGTGAGGATACATGTTCTTAGAGAAGATAGGCCCAAGGCTGGGGCCTGGAGCTTGCACTGCCTGGTTAAAGAAGTTGCTCAGGAGGAGTGAAGCTGAAACCTGGATAGGAGCACCAAGGGTGAACTTCAGCTGCAGGAAGGGTGTTCGGAGAAGCTGGGTACCAAGGAGTTTGTGTGTTGCTATACAGTGCTGGTCTTGCGTAAAGGTCCTTTTCTGTATGACTGTAAATAGGATTTGGAACCTACATGCTGTGCTTTTGGGTATCCTGTTCCCTAATCCTTCTCTCCCAGGGTTTTTCAGAATTAAATAAACTCTATTACTTTCAGAGGTGACTGGTTCCCAATTGGTAACACACCCCACAACAAGTCAATAATCCATCTGGAAGGTGAAATCTCAGCCCACCGAGCCACCTGGGGGGGCCCTAACTGCCTCCAGGGGTAAAGGGGGTGCTGCATATACATATTAGCATGTGTACATGCTAATATGTATAGCATGGTGCATTTAAAAAGTCACTGCTTGCTACATTATTGGTGAGGTTTCTTGATGAGTATTTCTTTTGTAGGGATGAATGGTACCAGCCATTGCCTGAATGTATTCAACCAGAGATATTCTGAAGATTCTGTTTATACATCCTAAACATTTCATGTTGAGTGATTTGCGTAAGATATGGAAAATAAAACAGTAAAACAGTGAACATCTGAACAACTCTGAAATTATAGAAGATTTAATATAGTCAAAAGCAAAGAGAACATACTATACATGGATATAAAACAAACACAAGCCATGATAGATTTGGAGGAAAGGACTCCTATCATTATTAGAATTTATTGTCAGCTTGCCAGATACATCTAGTCCAATTGCACTTTTCACATACAAAATGTAAGCCATTTAAGGTAAATGAGGCATTCCACGTATAAAGTCAAAAGTTTAGTTTACTTAAGACTGCACACAACAGTAATATAAAACATGATATGACTTGCCTAATAGACATAGAACCTTTACCCTACTTTATGGGCCCAAACTTGTCCTAATGACAAATTTCTTGTATATATGGTAAGTTTTACACAAGATAAGTTTTGTACCTCAAATGTAACACACTATTGCTCCATTTCTTTTAGCTCAATGAGGTAATAGCTCAAACTCTGATATATATGGTAAAGATGTGAGCCTTTTAAGGTGGTAAGATTTCTTTTTACAGTCATCATAATAATGAAAGGTCAACACTGTTATTTTAAACTTTTTTTTTACTAGTTGTTTTGCTTAAATTGCTAGGCTGCTGGTAAAACTAGTTTGCTGGTTGACTAGGAGACAAACATTGCTTGGCAGCCATTGCTAGGCATTACTTCCTCAACCTCTGTTCATACCAGAATACATGTTAATGTACATTGCACTGATGTGTAATCAGTTTAGATGCATTGCATTGTATATATTCTATTTGACCTATGTTGTAGGACTTTTTCCCACAACATACCTTATCTTGGTGTGAACAGCCTCTTTTTAAAAACATTTTTTAACTAAAAATGCGAAGTTTTTATTAAGCCTTTAGCCTGGGTTCACACTTGAGCTGGAGTTTACGCGTTTTTTGGAGTGTATTTTATGTGTGTTTATGCACTTTTTACATGTGTGTGTTTTTTAAAGTATTTTTATGCTTTTTTTCATGTGCTTTCAAGTTCAAGCAATTTTCTACTAGCCGATAGAAAGCAGTTCTTTTGTGACATCAGTAGTCATAATCTTCCAGTTATCTGCTTTCTGTTTTTGTCTGTTCGGTGCTGCAGTCTGTTTTTGCACAATCTTGAGCCATGTACACTGAAATCTTCCATGCTAGCAGGTACAGGTCATATGGAATGGGTTTTGACCTCACCAATGTTATAAACTGATCAACATCAAGAGAGAAACGTCCTTCTCCTCCATTTTGTTACATGTTCTAGGTTTACTAGGAGGAGGAGACGGGTTGTTAGGTTGAAAATGCTTGACAGATGCACAAACAAAATGTGCTAAAACACTTGTATTAAGCATTTTCTAGTGCTCCAACTGAAGTCTATGAGATAAAAACCTGCGATCAAGCCCTAAAAAAGCTCTGGCATGCGTTTGCTGCAACGAGCACCAGCACAGTCAGCATATGGTAACTGTAATAATATGAATGTCTACATCATTTTACACAGTGGAAGAAACGATTTCTGCACTGTGTGAACTTGGTGTATTTTTGAACTTTGCAGCACTTTATATAACATTAGGACCTTTATTGCAATTTTTGTATATAGTTACAGTATATAGATGTGTTTTTTTTATTGCTTGTAGGTATTGATTTTAACAGGAGTGCTTTATAGGCTGTATATATTTATGGAATATAATTCCACTATATTGACTCTGATAATACTTGAACAAACATGGGCCCACCCCTCTGGAGCGAAAATTGGATAAAGGCATTGCTAGTGGTAGTACTTTGGCCTCTGTGAGAGCTAATAAAACCTGTAAATGTTATATTTACACAATAATTATCATTTATGCACTTCAGATTAAATCTTTTTGATATTACCTAATGTTATTAGCCACCCCTTATCTTTATTGAATTCAAGTTTTTTTTTAAGTGAAGGATACTGTTAATGCTACAGTACATAGTACAAATACATTTAAGACAATTGTGTACTTTCAACCTTGTGGCAACCTTTTCTGTTCTAGCATAAATGTGCCCCTGTACAAATGCCAGGTCCATAAAGACATGGTTTGATGAGTTTTATGTAGAGGAACCAAAGAAGCCTGCAGAGCTTCCTGTAATACACACTTGTCACTGTTGCTTCCTCTACTTGTGCAGGATGACTGGTCTTGTGTCCACCCCTTCCAGTAGTTTTCTGCAGGCAGCTTGTAGTGGTTGGGGGAAGCGGGGGGCGCAAAAATGCACCTTGCCTGTGTAGGCAGGAAACCTAGCACCGGCCCTGTTGGAACCTGCTGAATCCCTCCAACAGCTCTGCTATCTGTGCAATCTATGTGCAGCACAGTGATATCGTCAGCACTACTTTTACAAGGTAATAACTACACTTGCAAAGACATTTAGTGCACACAAAGTAGATCTTTATCCTCTGTGGCTAATGAGTTTTTATGCACAGAGGTCAGCTTTTATTTTCTACTTTTTGATAAGCTTATTGTAGGGAAACTACGGAGTTTGATAAACATTGCAAACGATTAGTACTCCTCAAGAATACTTCTGTAAAGACATAAAATGTTTGAGATGTCATCACTGAATCTCCCCTAAATCTGATCCAATAATTCTTAATCACATGTGATAAGAATTACAGCACAGTCTTTCCTTTAAACGGAAAGGGCTAATTATAGTCAATTACATTGATACTTTTTCCTGCAACGAGCAATTAAATTCAAGTCCGCCAGATTCTGGCAGTGTTTCCACTTCTGTACATTGCAGACTTCAGGTAAAAAGAAACCTGTTTCTGCTGAGTATCTAAATGAACAACCTACACTGTATCAGTGTGAAAATTCTGCTTGTTACACATGACATGGAAATTATTACATTACAACATAGTGTGAATATATTCTCTTTGTTTTATACCCTAGTAGTTTTCTTGATCAGACTCATGTGAAATTTAACCAGGGCTCACATTTTTGTTCCCTCATTTAAACGTGTTTAAAAACTGCCCAGAGTTCAATGAATCATTGATTACATTTTTGGAAAGACCTAAAGGCTGTAGTTAAAACAATAAATAGAGTTTGATTCAGTTGATGCAAATTTCAGTGCATATGCCATTTTGCCTCCTTCCTTGTTTACATACTGACTTCCTGCAGAACATATGCCTACATCATGAGCGAGACGCTTAAACATCTGAAGTATACATTTGCGAAAAGATGAACATGAGAACAAAAAAGGAAGAAACACATGACCCACTCAGTTACATTCTTCATCTGTTTTATCAAAGCCAAAATGAAGCATTGTTTTCTTATAGAAGATGAAGAGCAGGCTTCCTCTATACTCGCCATATACATCATAAGGTACCTATGCATGCAAAGTGTGATAGAAGCATCAGCTACTCAGATGTCAATACAGTAAGTTAAACAATTATTGCACTATTTATATTGTTTTGTCTTGATTAAGCAGAAATAAGCTATTCCATGCTCTGTGGAACAAAGTACACCTGTCATCAGAGAATTATGTAGATTTCCATTGCTGACCTCCTTGTGAAAATGCTTGTTTCCTTACTGTCTCTGGCTTCAGTAGTGTTTGAGTCACTTATCCAGAACAACCTTCCCTTCAGCTCCCTCTAGTGGTGGTCAAGAGTAGCTTCTGCAGCAAGAGAAGTTGTAAACAGACTGCTTCCAAGCAGGAGGTTTCTGTCCCCAAAACTCTTGGTTATCAGCAAAACACAAACCATTTGTAATTTATCTTTTTGACTATAAGGCAGAGACATGTAAGAATAAGTACTAAAAGTGCACTTATGGTTAAAGGAGAACTATGAGGTGAGTGCTTTTCACTCACCTCATAGTTCTAGCCGACCTGTGACAATGAGACTGTCACAGGTCGGCTCAGGATCGAGAGGTGAGCCAACGCCGGTATGTGTTCGCTCACCTCCCGGCGTTGGCTCACCTCTCGATCCTGTCACAGCTCTCTGCCTTGACAGGGGAGGGGCTGGATTCCCCCCTCCCCGCTCCGATCTGCCAGCGCTGACTGGCGGATCGGACGGGGGTGGGGGCGGGTAAAGCTGGCTCGGCCTCTAGATAGCCAGCTGTCACTCACGCAGCTGGGCGGATCCAGACATAATTGTCGGGATCCGCTTCCGCTGCGGCGTCTCAGTATACCGCGAGCAATAGCTTGCGGTACACTGTGGCCTCGCTGAATACTGAGCTTAGGGTGACGGGAAGACGCTAGTTTCTGTCCTCCCGTTACCCTACGGAGAACTATGGGGAAAAGCCTTAACCCCATAGTTCTCCTTTAAGTACATCGAATGCATATAACTGATGATAAAGCAATAGTTCATGGGTGATCGTTATGTATAGGGTACTTCTATGATGACGTTTTCAGTCTGTAAAAATCTGACCTAGCATATCTATAGTAAATGACTTGCGTAGCTTTTGTAATTTAAAGTAAGTCCGTTAAACCCATAAATCAGCATTGTGGAGATTTTGGTGGGTTAAGTGTTGACTGTCTTTTGGGGACCCCAAATGGGAAGTTTTTGTCTAAGATCCCGTCAATCAGAGCAGCTTCTTTCAGAACATGTACAGAGCAAAGTGGTTGTATAGATCAGGATAGATTCCCCTGGAGACTCTAGCGAGAGGCTTGTGTCCAAATTGCTCTTCAACTTCTCAGACTAAGAACAAGACTGTGGAAATTACTTGACAAACTGTGCAGAATTATTCCTGACTCTCCTCCCACCCACCTTGTTCTTTTACATGTCCTGCTACAACAGGGTTCTATCCACACCTCATGATACATGCTCATTAAATAAAAATTCAAACAAGGAATGGCCTCCCAGATAACACATTTCACAAGGCAGTGATGTGAATTTATTAAGCTGCAGGAATCATTGTAGCATTTTATTGCAATGGTAGGAAAGTGTAATTTTTTTTTAGTTTAAAGCTGTCATTTGAGCACTGCAAGCCTTAGTTTTTAATGCATTATGGTTGACCTCCACCTCCAGCAGTTATTTCTGCTCTCTTCAATAGGCACCTTATAGAACCTCATCATTAGCAGCAGCAGGTAATGAAAATACAACCTCTGTTATGCACTAGTAAATTTTAGTTACAAACTTACATTAATACCCAATTTCCATAGATTAACGCAACAAGAAGGGAAAACACATTTCCACTTTAATAAGCAAATCCCTATGTAATGTATTAACTGCATATCAAACACCTTACTTATCTTGGGAACATCGCTAGCTTGACTATGCCACTCCCCACCAACTGTAGGCTCTGTCTTCCCTCTCTTCCCCTAACCATGATCATCATATCTCGGCCACCTTTCTCTCTTTTCCCCTGTCCTTGATCAGGTCCTATTCTGTCCCTTCTTTCTTTCTCTGATCCATAGTCATCTACTTTCTGCCTCCCTCTCTCTCTCGCTCTCTTACCCTGCTACTTAATTAGATACCTTTCTGCCTTCTCTCTCTTCACCATCCATGCCATGATTAATACCTGCCTTGCATCATCTCACAACCATGTTCAGCCCCATTGTACCTATTCTCCCAGGTCCATTAACAGATCACAATCTCAATCCTTTCCATGATCAGATCCACTCGCCCTTCTCTTTGTTTCCTCATGTTCCATGATCAGCTCCTACTGTGGCATGTCTCACAGTGGCCTATAATGATCTCTTTCTCTGCCATATTCCTGCCCCACATAGAGGCCTCTACTGTAACTCCCTGAATTATGGCACATAGTCTGATTGGGTAGTAACATTTACCAGTGTGCTATGAATAACTCAGTCAAAACCCTTGCAGCCTGAATTACACTATTCATGAATGGGCACACATTTGATAGTCATTTATACATTTACCCCTGAAAAAGGTATTGCACTTTTATAAAATGAAACACATAATAGATGTTTTTAATTTGCAGACATACACATTTTATTTCAGCATCTCTTATTATCCAGGCACACCTTTTTACTAGCTGCAATTAAAATTGCAGAGGGCCATATTAAAAGACCTGAAGGAATTAAGACATTCTTCAGTAACCATCACACATGTACTTTTCACTCTTTCTCCAGAATTCTCTGTAAAATGCAGTTAAATTCACAGTTCATTAAACGGCCCTTTTTTGTTCCCTCCCCATTTATATAAACAACAAAATACATGTTCAGCATTAAGTTCACTAAGTGATGTATGGAACTGGATAGGCAATACATTACAGATTACAGGAACACTCTCAATACAGGACCGTTTGTGCAAATTTTGGAAACTAGACATTCAAATATCACGCAATTTAAAAGAGCAAAAAACACACACACACAGTATATATATATATATATACAAGTAAAATATAAAATCTTTACTTACTGGTGTAGTAATTATATAGATTTTAATTTAGGTATTTAACAGATCTACACACACACATACACACACAAACAATACAAATGGTTCTACAAGGACAAAATACAAATGTTAATGCCATCCCACAACTGTAACATACAGTCAAGTGCAAGCAGAAATGTGATTTAAGTGACTTTGAACGTGGCTTGGTTGTTGGTGCCAGACAGGCTGGTCTGAGTCCTTCAGAAACTGCTTATCTACTGGGATTTTCATGCACGACCCTCTCTAGGGTTTAGAGTGAGTGAGTGGCAGTTATTTGGGCGAAAATGCCTTTTTAATGCCAGAGGTTAGTGGAGAATGGTCAGACTGGTTCAAACTGATAGAAAGTCAACAGTAACTCAAATAACAACTCATTACAACTGAGGTATGCACAAGAGCATCTCTGAAAACACATCATGTCAAAGCATGAAGCAGATGGGCTACAGCAGTAGAAGACCATACCAGGAGCCACCACTGTCAGCTAAAAACAGGAAACAATTCACAAGGGCTCACCAAAATTGGACAATAGAAGATTGAAAAACGTGGCCTGGTCTGAGGAGTCCTTGTATCAATGGCTCTGGCTTGTGGTGATGGTGTAAATCCACTATACTCAAATGTCCTCCACAGTCACCAAATCTCAATCCAATAGAGTGCCTTTGGGATGAGGTGGAATGGGAGATTCGCATCATGGCTGTGCAGCTGACAAATCTGCAGCAACTGTATGATGCTGTCGTGTCAATATGGACCAAACTCTCTAAAGAATGTTAGATGTATGCCACAAAGAATTAAGGCAATTCTGAAGATAAAAGCGGGTCCAAGCCGGTACTAGCAAGGTGTAGCTAATAAAGTGGCCAGTGAGTGTGTGTGTGTTTTTATATATACAGTACAGTACAGTATGTGTGTGTGTATGTATGTATGTATGTATATATATATATATATATATACACACACTGAGTGGGCAGATTATTATGACCACCTGACGTTTGTAGACAAATTAGCTATAATTTCGCGCTGAAGTTGCTAGAGGGCCAGACCATTATAAATAGGGAAGCAGGTTGTTTACCACGACAGTAGAAGCGATTTTTTTCTCAAGATATGGGTAAACAACTTGATTTAACAGCCTTTCAACGTGGGATGATTGTTGGCGCTCGGAGCGAGTATCAGCAAAACAGCAGAATTCGTAAATGTTCAAGAGAGGCTGTTGTTAAAGTCACCAAAAAAAACCCAGCTATCCCTGTCTCCATTAATCATCATCAGCAAAACAAAATGGGCCCCACATTGTTTCAGGATGCTCTGTAGCTTATAAATAAGGGTTTCTAACCATAATGGTTCTAGTTGTGATCATGTAACGCTGCCTAAAGTAAATCCATCCTAAAGGGTATATTTAATACATTACATAACTTCAATTTGTGACCTATGGCAAATCAGTAGGATTCAGTCAAATAGTAGACTCTCACAAGAGTAAGAAATAACATATGACATATGACTAAGGGCTTTTGTTTGGGCGGAAACCCTTCAGCATTTTTGTTGCCACTGCTTTTATGCCATAATACAATGAAGTTAAAGTTTTTATGAGGATCCCAGTGCATGTTCCAGTGATTGGACTTTGTGAAGGGCTGACAGAAACACATCTGAGCATTGAGGTTCTATTGCCGGATATTGGACATAAGAAGGTAGAACACATTGTTTTACTTTAAACTCAAAAATAACATACGATTTGAACCTTTTCAGCTCCCCCTGTGATTCTATAAACAATAATGTTCAGCAAAAAAGGTAGAATTTCTCTCTTTTATTGGGAAACATTTTATTAAAAATCTGTCCTAATCATTCTGAACCTGCAAATGTTCACAGGAGAAAAAAATCCACCCCCTCTACAGGCAGCTACTGTAAAAGCTGTTACCACACACCTCTTCATTGGGAAATGTTAGATAGAAGACTGTTGCCCGCTTCTGTAGTGTGTGGAGTATAATGTCATGCCAATAAGTATGTTACTCAACTGCACATGACTTCAAAGCCATTCAAGAGCAAGCAAGGAATGTTTTCATTGCCCATTCCAGATCCTTAGGAGAAGACTAAGCATACTCTGTGACAGAATATGGGTTGTTCGCCTATGAACGTGCAAATGCAAATGTGGGTGATAGGTCTGCTTTAAATCTATCCAATGTGTGTTCACTGTGAAAGTAAATACATATATTATCCTTTAGCATGAGATCTGGTGAAATGTATGGATTGCTGCTTGTGTTCATCTACTGAGCATTTTGACAAAAGAATGGATGTGTTTAGTTCTCTTAAATCTCAACACAAAACTAGTCTTTTCTCAAGGCTACGTGTGCAAATAATTTCTGGTTGTATACATTCAGGTTACGTATTTGAAAATGCATCTGGAAAAATCATTTGAACAAACACTCTCTAAATGAAAGTATGTGACTGTGATGGTGTATACATCAGGGATAGTGTCACATTGCAGGCTCTGATCATTGTGTTACATGATATTCCCTCTTGTCGAAACATGTGTTTCAAACTTATCAGTGTCCAAGTACAAAAGAGACCAATGCTTAAGCTAAGTACATACAGTATATGAGCAGACATAAAGATGCACTAAAAACTGAAATACAAAGAAACAGAACAAATACTGTCTAAATGTATTTCACTTTACATAAGGTTCACAATTAACTCCATGCAAAAAGTTAAAGGGGTTCATGTATAAAAATGTCCTATACTTATATAAGCCATCTTAGGGGAGTGCTGCATGAATGGCATCTGCCTGGGTATACTTTTATAAAAAGAACCCCCAAGCTATATAAAGCCAAAACTTTTTTTTTAGATTTTGGATAGAGTGGGAAGAAGACAGCCGAGTGAATAACCGAGCTGAAGTGAAGGGAGCTGAACATGTTCGGCTATTCTTTTCAGCCGAGTACGGCTGATTTCAGTCATACATTGGCTGGCTTTGGCTCCCTTTGGTTCAGCCGAACATGCTCAGCATGTTTGGCTGAGCCGAAGTGAAGACTCTTTAGGTCTGGTAGGAAAGTTAGGAGGGACCCCAAGTTAAAAAGTAAAAACAAAAGTGCATGGGGTTCCCCCCAAAAGTCATACCAGGCCCTTAGGTCTGATAGGAATTTTAAGGGGGAACTCACCAAACATGGGGTCCCCCTAAAATTCCCAACCAGACCTTTAATCCAAGCACAGGTCATACCAGGCCACATGCCCTCGGCTCTGGGAGGCTGCTTTTTCAGGGGAGTGTTGGTGCTGGTGACATATCCTCACAACCATTTCTGCTTTTTCAGGGGGCCACAACCCTGACCCAGTGGTTGTGGGGGTCTGCGTGCAGAGGGGCTTATTTGCATCTGGGTACCCTCTTTAATAAAGGGGGCACCCAGATGCTGCCACCCTTGTGAATGAGTAAGGGGTACTTGTTCTCCTATTCATTCACTAAAGGGTTAAAGTAATGTGATATTTGGGGAATTTAGTACAAATGGTGAGCGCTCAAAGACCAGTCTTGAAGCCACTTTAGCATAAAACAAAATAGTCTTTTATTGCTTCCAGGACAGAAACATAGCTTCTTCAACAATAACACAAGGTCCGCTTGTATTCCAGCAAACAGAACACATAGTCTCACCGACTCCAGGTTGGCGCACATACCCCATGCTTCCCAGCCCCTGGACCTTAGGGTTTTCCTTAACGGAGCCACAGCCCACCTTTTCTGTGACTCTTAAACACATCCCTCATGTGTCACTGGCTCTATAAGTCTCTTGGGCTGTCTCCCAGATGCCTCAAGCACACTTGCCAACTATAACCTTTTAGGATCTGGAGAAAAAGAACTTTGAATAGATAAGAAAGAAGAGAATGTAACAGTGCCCTGGCTTAAAGCTGGAGTCCAGGCAAACAGATACATGCACAGCTGAAATACATACTGTATATGAACTGTTTTACATATATAGCACCCCCCTGACCTCTAGAAGCATATGGGGGACTTCAGAGGCAGGGTGGGTTGACATAAGCCCTAAGCCACTTGTAGGATATGAATGTAAAGTATGGGCGCCAGTCACTTTAGGGGTTTTCAGAGTTCTTATTCCTCTGGCAGCTTACGTGGGAGAGAGGGTTAAGGGCTACGGACACCTAGGACAGTACAGACTCGACTTAACGACCACTTCCCAGCTTCACAGTGCAGAAGGCCTCTATGCTAATTGCAGTAACACTTTGCATTGTAGAATTTTTGCTGGTTAGCAGACATAGCACAGCTGGTTAGCAGACGTGCTTTAAAAGGAGTTTGGTCAATGACCTTCCCCCAGCCTGATGACTGGGCAATGCAGGAACTGCAGCACACTATTTAAGCCATACCCATATTCTCTCCTCCTGATAGTTAAACTTACCGTACTCTACAAAGCAGTGGAACCCTGATCAGCTCAGAGTTCTGAATCTATCTCTTCTATTCTGGATCCTGCACTGTAGAAGATTACAGGAAACTTCTATAAAAACAAATGCAGATTAAAAAATACATCTAATTCCTTTATTCAAACATCCCTGGAGTAAATTTTTTAGTGAATTACATGTGGGATAGAGGCACACAGATTATGCAATGTTTTATAATTTAGTACAATAAAATTGGGGCTTTAGTGCATCAACTTTGGCACCAAGAATGTCATACATGGAAAAAAAAAGACCCAAATAAACAAATTATCAGGCATGTAAACAAAATATTCACAACCTGAGAATATATACTTATTTACTGTAAGCCTGAACCAAAACCCTAACTGTAAACCTCCTATAAACACTTAAACACTCTTAACCTCTAAATTCAATCCCTGAAGCCCAACTCCAGGGGGAAAAAATCCCTTTCAGTGGGAAGCCCTCCTGCACTGCACGGGTTAAATGCTCAGCAAGTAAAGTATTTAGATAAGTCTATGAGGGACTTTTAAAGGTACCCATGAATGAGTAATAACCCAATAAAAATACAAAATGCTATTAAACACAAAAAAAAAAAACATCATTGCATTTCATAAAAATATTACGTAGCGTCAGCACTTGAAACCTTTTTTTTTTTTGTACACAATTAAGCATCCAGAAACCCAAAGTCAATAGCACATATATAAGCTGATTTGTGCAGCAATGCACATATTAGTGATCAGCAACCAAACCATATCCAGATGTAAGACATTTAATATACTGTAAGTTTAACATCCTTCTAGGTCAATATTGTTATCTTTGATACAGAAGCCTAAACGGTTGCTGAGCCAATAGGCTTATATGCATAATTTTAAACACACACTAAAATCTACATCAGATATGTGTGTTTACACATACATGCCATAAAAAGAATCATTCTGATATGGTAAATTAACTGAAATATGAATCTGTCTTTTCAGTTCTTTCTAAACACACAACCCTTAGATTGACATTTTGAAGAAGATGTCTATTTCAGGAGATACTGTTTTCCGTTTCTACTGAATGATAGCAATTTTTAATCCTAGTGTCTAGACTTATATAACTAAGTGAGCTACATTTTGTGAATGTACAACAACATACATATCATAAAGAAATACACTGTCTGGCCAAAAAAAAAGTCACGACACACAATCGCCATGGCCTTGTTTTGATAAGCTTATGCAATGTCACAACATTTATTTGCATCCAGAGCTGAATTCATTTTTCACCAAGATCATGTAGTGATGATGGGAGAATCAGACCACTGAGTAAAGTCTTCTCCAGCACACCCCCAAAAATACTGAATGGGGTCTGGACTAGCTCCACGTTTGAAAATTATGTCTCATGCTCCCTAAGCCACTCTTTCACAATTTCATCTTGGAATATGCCTGTGCTATCGTGGAAGAAAAAATCCATTGATGGAAAATCCTGGTCATTCAGTATATTGAGGTGGGCAGCTGATCTAATTTTTTGGGGACATAACGTTGCTGAACCTAGACCTGACCAACTGAAGCAACCCCAGATCATAAATACACTAAATCCAGGTTGTGACCTTTTTTTGGGCCACACAGTGTATGTGTTGAAGTACCCAAGGGGACAATGTTACTTTGTAATTTGCATGTGCCCGTTTTATAAAAAGCATGCTGGCAGATTCTGTAACTTTGAGCCAGTGAAAGAAATTTAGGATTTAGGACAGAAGACTGTTCTATCTGAAACCCTGTAGAGGCCAGCAGAGGATCAGAAACCTACTGAACAAGGAAAGAACTACATCTTAAGACAATTCTAAGCCTTGAAGCATAAAATAAAATCCTCAAGCTATTTTTGTTTAATTTCCCTATGCAAATGTGTGTGTTATTCTATATTCTCTCACTTCCTATAAAATAATAAGAAAACATTCAGAGTTTAAATTATTAACATACATTAATGGAACCAAAATAAAAGCAAGTTATGAATTTAAAGCTGGAGTGAAGCATTTTTCTTTCGTTACTTTTGGAAAAGACAGGCTGAGTTTAATGTAAAGCAAGCTGACATACCAGCTGGATTGCTATTGTTTAGTTAAGAAGAGTCCTGCTTGTACCACTGCAGCAGCCTTTAAGCTGTAGGTCTGTAAGCCGGGTGACCTCTTAGTTGTGCGGTGCTGTTATGCACTGCAATGTTAAGCAAAACACTTGGTGACTATGCTGTTACTCAGCACTATCATGAGCAGACCAACAGAAGAGACATAATTAGATAGCTGAGATTCAACATGGGTGGCTTGTTTTTTTAGAACATGTGGGTATTTTCAGAAACTTTTATTGCATCTTAAACTTTAAATGTATATTAGTGGGGGTTGATGTTTTATGAAAATACTTTTATCTAGGCTCCTGGAATTTAATTTTAAAGGGTTTCTATGGTAAAAAACTAAAAATAAATATGTATTTCTATACTGAATTTCCATAGGTTCTATCCCACTCATAGAAACCATATCGATCTAGAAGTTTGTAAACCTACTGATTGAAGATGCCCATAGGATGTACTTCCTTAATGCAGTGACACAATTTCATGCAGCCCTGTGAATATGCACTTTCTTGTGTCACAGCACATAGAGCCTGCCTTTTGAACTACAAGTCAACGTCTGAACAATCTAACATCATCATTGCTTGCTGGAAGCAATGCATGATGGGATATGTGGTCTTGAGAAATCGAGATTGCATCACATCAAGCAGCAGGAAAAGAAAAGCACACTGGGAATCCCGGAAGATGTTGAAAGTGATGGGCAGACAGAAGGCAACACGCATTACATAACAGGTATTTTTTTCAAGCTTTGATTACAATATGAAAAAAAAACACTATAGTATATATTCCGATTATAATGTTGATGGTATAACAAGATAGTATTTGCTGTGACTTTAGAACTTCCTTAAAAGTGAGGGCATGTCTACCTGCCCAGCTTGAAAATGGAAAGTATATACAGCATTGTATAAGCAAGGGGTAAGTTTCTGTCTAGGAGTGAAAATAAAGATACACCTGAAACAGCACTGGAGGGACTCCTGAAAACTACTGGCAAGAAGACGATGATCAGCTCAAGAGGCATCATTTAAGGCAAGTCTTTAAAAGCAGCAGGGGGGGGGGGGGACTTTAATTTTAATACATCCTGGAGTTCTTCTTGAACACGGTGTTCATTGCTCTACTGAGAAACTGTGCTGTCATAATGTGGCCTTTGGCTTTTGATCACTTGTTAAAGATGTTCATACAAGGGTAATGTCACAGATACTTCTGCCAACAGTAAAAGTTAATTCAAATGAAGCCTAAGGGAATAATATTATAGAGAGGGAGTGGAACAGATTGATATCTGATTTTCTTGTGAGATTTGTACAGAATACCTGCACCTTTTGTTAGGTGTTTACTCAGGTAAAAACCAATACCTACATTTTAAATTGCATACTGAGTGTACCTGAATGAACCAGTACCATCAAACTGTCACAAAATACAACCTTTCACATCTGAGTAATTTAAAGGTGCATTAAACTTTAGTCAAGTTCAAAGTATATTTTAAATGGACCTCCAACCTTTCCCCCTCCAGTAGGTAAAAAGCACTATGCTCCTGATTTTCTGATCACACTGAACTCAGGAGATTGTAATTAGAAAGGTAAAAATAAACAGCAGAGTTTTATGCCTATTAGAGGTTGTGTTGACGGACTTTTGTTCACTTCAGAACTGGAGCATACAGCTTAGAAGGCGGTAAGAAGCAGGTCAGAAGCAGTTCAACTGCAAATGTTCCTGTCATTGAACTCTGAATGGTTTCAGAATCGTCTTAGACTGATCTCAAAGGAAGGCTGAATGCATTTTAAAGCACACTGCCATTGACCAGTGACACAAGGACACTAAAGATACTAACGTCCAGTCCTATCCTGAGACAGTAGAATGGGTCAAACATCCATGTAGGTAGCATTTAGTCTGACAAATCCTGAGGAGAAAAAGCACAAACGCAGTGAGAAACCTCCAACTATAATTTTCTCTGTGAAAAACAATAGCAATCTGACAAATTAGTCAACACAGTTAAAGCGGACCTTTACACTCCAAAATCAAATTCTACCAATGCATCTCTTTATGTATGATGATTGACATTTTGATTGATTGCATAGTATGATTGATTGTTTATGATGATTGATTATTATATGATTAATAATACCATAGACATGTCAGGTGTAAAATGCTGTGATTCTGAAATACTTACACTTGCAGAGCATTCACTTCTTGCTTTGAAGGGGCAAAATGACTTCAGTTTTGCAACGCAACGCACACTCATCAGCAGAGCCTTGCTGGAAAATCTGATCTGTAATCTCACCAGATCTCAGAGAAAGGCATTGTCCTCCCCCGAGGTGATGTGCATGGTCACATGTGCCAGTAATCCAGGAAGTAAAAGAAGAACTAGTAATCTGTCCTTAGTTAACATGGCCACTGTGAGAAGACTGGGGAAGAAAAGAGAAATAAGGTATGTAAAGAATACAAAGCCTGCAATTATCTAGAAGTATGTGCTTGTAGATTGTCATTACTAAACATTTCTAAACGTGTTTCTTAGTATTTTATAGATATGTGTAAAGGTCCGCTTTAAAATCTTTTAGGCTTCTTAGTCATCTGATCTAACCAAAATGGACTTTGTCTAGTGAATAACCATCTCAAGTCTGGAGCTGTTGCCTCTGGCAACCAGTCAGCTTCACTTTTCATTTTTGTTCAGATAAGCTTTGAAAATGAAACAGAGAAGCTAATTGGTTGCCTTGGGCAGCTGCTCCAAATTCTGTCTTCTCCAGTTTTTATAAATTCCCTCCACTAATTTGTAACAGTGAGTGATATTAAAGGTTTTTTTTTTTCATATTTACAACTAGGAGGCCCACCTTTGTATGACACTTCTGTCCTTCTTTAAAAGGTTTTGGTTTCTTGTTTTCTAGTGGGTCCACATATATCTCTGCCTGCTGCCCCCTTCATAGGTGCCTCCATCAGCACTGGAGGGACTCCTGAAAACTACTGGAAAGAAGACGATGATCAGCTCAAAGGGGTTCTTCTTGAACACAGTGTTCATTGCTCTACTGAGAAACTGTGCCGTCATAATATGGCCTTTGATTACTTGTTAAAGATGTTCATACAGGCCACACCCTTCCTCTCAGCCCAACAGTTGGATTGATGGCAGAAGGAGCCTATGGCTTCTCTGCCCTCAGTATCCTCCCCCGCAACCTGGAAGTTGGGGGAGCAGAGGATAATTTCGGGACTCGCGGCGGTGACAGCAGTGACATAGGTAAGTGTGTGAGAGCGGGGAAGGAGAGAAAATTGTACTGGGCGGTTTTTATTCTAATGCAAAGAATGCATTAAGGTAAAAAACGCTCCCAGACTTTAATACTACTTTAAAGTCTATCTGAACCCAAAAGCTTGCCTTAGATTAGTTTGATGCATAGTTTTCTTACTCAGCCCTTTTTCCTACATTTTTAACAGGTTATTCTGTACACTTCCTGTCCCTGGTTGGCTACAATCACTCGCTTCCACTGTATCTACAGGGAGCTATGGTTATCACCCAGGCTGGACTTCGAACATGTCTTCTCTTTGTCTCCAATGTGTGGGGGGTGGGAGTTTAGTAGGTTACAGAAGGAAGATAATATTGTTTAATGCTCCCATTTCAGCTCACAGGAAGTGACAAGGACACCCCAATTCTGGCAAAATCAACAGGTATTTTTCCAGTGAAGGTTTGAATGTGAATAGAATAATCTGATTGGCTGCTATAAGCAGTTCTTATCTTACACAATCTGCTAAAAAGAAAGCATAGGGGACATAGATAAAAATAATTTAATATAAAAACACCCAATGTACACTATTTATGCATAGTGTTTTTAAAATATTTATAGTTAAAAGAGGCAGCACAGTGGTGTAGTGGTTAGCACTTCTGCCTTGCAGCACTGGGGGTCCCTGGTTCCAGGTCAGGACACTATTTGTAAGGAGTTTGCATGTTCTCACTCTGCTTGGGTGGGTTTCCGCTGGGTACCCTGGTTTCCTCCTACACTGCAAAGACATGCTGGTAGGTTAATTGGTTCCAGTCTAAATTTGTCCCAGTATGCATGTGAGATAGGTTGTAAGCTACTTGAGGGCAGGTACTGACGTGAATGTGCAACTATGTAAAGCGCTGTGCAAATTGTTGGTTCTATATAAATACCTGTAATAAATAAAAGAGAAGAACAAAATATAACAGTATATACATTTAGTTCTTTAGGGAAGTCTCATTACAGTTTTGCTTTTGTTAAGTGCTGTAATTAACTCATGAGCCAAACTTTACATTCAAAATGGGACCTTTGTGTGGGTTGCAGCTCAAGGCTCTATTCCTAGTAGGCTGTCAGCTGTAATTTGCAAATGGCATTGTAACTAACTTCCTTAAACAAATGCAATCATAAAGCAAACATTTCTCATTTGAGAGTGAATTAAGAAAATGTGTATTCTTTTCAACAGATACTCTAAGCAAGGGGAGTTCATAATAATCAAATATTGTCTTAGTCTGCCTAGGGAAACAGGCAAGCGTTTACATGCTATAAGACCCTATTCATCACTCACTAGTATGACATCACTTAAATATGTTATTGCCTCTGTTAATCCAAAGAGAAATGCAGCAAATTGTGCCTTCCACTTTGATTCCCCTACTAATGTTTGTTAGAGGGGCTTTCACAGCACAACAAGCTTAGAGCCATCACTATTGTTGTGATCATAAATAATGTTAGGGGGAAAACTAGGGATGCACGGAAATGTCGACCGCTAAAACATATCGTCCGAAAATGGCACTTTTGGCAAAATGCCATCTTTTGGACAAAATAGGGATGCATCGCTAGTTTCGCCCCTCCTCACTGGGCACTGCTCTGTGTCTCAGCAGGGAGGGGAGAAACTGTCACAGGAGGTGCTATGCCGCATTGTAAGGGGTAAGTGCGCATTTTGTCTAAGGAGCTAAAAAACAAAGTTATAGTCACCTGATCCACGATCCCAGCTGGCTCCTACACCGCTCCCTCCAGCCTGTCTTCTCCTCCACTCCAGAAATGGAATGTCCTTCAGGGTCCTCATGTTCTATACACTCTATAGCATATGATGACTAATAGGACCTTAGATCGCTGGAGCGGAGGGGGAGCAAGGCTGAAGGAACCGGTCTTAAGAGCAAGCCGGGATTGCAGTTTAGGTGAGTAAAACTTTTTTATTTTAGCCCCTTAGACAAAATTAGCACTACCTTTGCAGTGCCAGGGTAGCCCCACTGCAATGGCTAATATTTGATTTGGCCGGAGTTCTTCTTTAAACTAGATTAGCAAAGTAAAGAAAAAAACAAAATTAAAAAGATTACTAAAAAGTAATGACAAAAACTGTGACCTTAACAGCCTGAACACAACTTTGTGGGATAAGAGTTCAAGTTAGATCCAATAATTGCATGATATTTAAACTAGAAGGTTAGCAAAATAAAAACAAATCGCATTAAAATGTTACAAAAATTTGATTTAAAAAGTCATAATTATCACTGTGACCTTAGGAGAAAAACATTGTAATTTTGGCTGTATTGAATACAACTGTGCGGTTCATGTGAGATACAATACCTGTATGATATTTAAACTAGAAGATTAAAAAAATTATTCTCATTGAAGCTGTAAAAAGATTAAAAATAGAGATGATAAAAGCAAAACACTAAAAAAATGAAAAAGCATCTGGAATTGGTGGTATATACTGTGAGATATACAAAACACTCTCACGGTAGGGTCAGCTCCTAATATTTGCCAGGTATGTAGACTAGGCCTCAGCCTATGTGGCCTTCCCACACATCCAGAGTGTACTGGTGACTGGCTCCATTCATGGTGATTCATTGATTCAGTCCCAGTTTCCATGCTCGTAATCTTGTGCACAAATAGATCTTCCTTCAAGTTGTTGACTGTCACTGTTGCTTTCCCTTAAAAACATACCCCACCATACTATTTCACCTCAGAGGTTAGGCACAGGATATTAATGCTGCATATTTTTCAGTCCTTGCCAGCCGCAACTGCTCAAAATTTTCCTGAGATTATTTGGTTTAACTATTAAAGCTGCCTAGCTAAATAAGCTGTTTTCTGCTGATAGCAGCACTCTGCCCACAGAAACCTGAAGCTTTCTCTCCGCTGCTGTAGACACTGGATAAGGAACTCTTTCAGTGATGAAAACGTCACATTGTAGCCAAGAACATGCATTGCTATCCTCCAAACTGTAACCTCAGACCACACACAGAGTAAGTTGAGGATCACAGCTTCCATTTTTCTCACACTAACATAGTACAGTCCCCTCCCCGAAAGTGTACACGATGACAGACATTGTTAAACTCTGTGCTTTCTTTACCCAGCCTAGGAAGAGAAAACAACTTTCTACAGTCATATGGAATATGTGTTTTATACATTATACAGTACCCAAAAAAAAACAAAACAAAAGAGAGGGGAGAGAGAGAGAGAGAGAGATTAAGCAAAAAAGAGCCCATGGGCTTGATTTACTAGAGGCAAAAAGGCTACTGACTTTGTAAGGGAATTTTCACTTTGCAAGGAAGTTTTTCTTAGCTCAGTAAATAAGTTAAAAAATTCACTTTGCAAAGAATATCCAATCACATGCAAGAACAATTAAAAAAAAAACAGTATTTTTGCTCACACATGATTGGATGATGGAAGTCAGCAGAGTTTCACCTCATTCATCAAACTAAAGCCGGGTATACAAACATATTTTCTTTGCTCAACCTGTGGGCTGAATGAAGAAAATATAACAGCTTCCTCCATCTACACTTACGAACATTGATCGAGGAATCCTCCGCCGTTTCTATTGTATTCTGACAGCAGCCACCAGTCAGAATACCTGAACGAAGCTAGAAGCGGATTGTCCAACCTGCTCCATCAATTAGCTGATCGAGGGAATGCAGGCCGAACGCAGTGGCACCCACTGTGTGATTTTCAGCCGGTTCATCAAGAATTGGCCAAAATTCGTACCGTGTATACTTGACATAAGGCCCAGTCACACCAAAATCAGAAGGAAATCGCAAGTCAACGGAGGGTTCGTTGACTTGCAATTGTACCTTCTGATCCGCTGCAATGTTTTTCAAGGGATAATAATGGAATAGCACTGAAAAATTAATGGGTGTCTTTGGGGGTAATTCACACCAGATCCATCGTGTTACGTTGCGCTGAAAAGAAGTAGTGCATGTTCTACTTTTTTTTTAGCACAACGCAATGTAAAGTAATGCAATGGAGCGGTGCAAACTAGCCCCATTGACACCCATTCATTTTTTAGTCTCCTTCCGTTAGCATCTGTTGAAAAAGGTATCACAATGCAACGGATCCGGTGTGAATGGGCTCTTAAAGTGAAACTTCCCTTACAATGTGAACAGCCTATATTCCTTTGGAAAATCAACCCCAAATGTTTTATTATCAGAAGCTGCTCTATTCAGTGTCAACATGTATGAATAACCAAGTGCAAGGATTTGAACCCCTGCCAGGTTATTATATCTGTAGGTGTTCCCGCTAGGTAGATTCACCATCTCTGTCTGTCTTGGTGACTGCTGTTAGGAACAAGTAAGAGGAAAGTTTCTCACTTTGCAAAGATTTCCTGTCACTTTCTGCTGCATGTCCAGGACAGGTGAAGGGAAATCTCTTGGGACAAAACAAAAATAAAGGGACAGGGTTTTTAATCCTTCCCTACTTTATCTGAAACCTAAAAAACAAAAGCCATGGCTATGCTATGCATGCACTTTACTGTGTAAAATTATTATCTTAAGAATTATTAGCAGTAGACAAAACAACAGAAGTATGTTGCATACTCTCGGCATTTCTAAGACATGAATGGAGCTGCTCAATCTATGGGCCATTTCTGTTTTTGCCCCTGCTGTCATCTTATGCAGTTGACGAAGACTACTTAATGCAGAGTATTTGGCACCTAATGAAATAACTCAAGTATATAATTTGCTGGTCTAGGAAGGAAAACCTAGCAGCTTTTCCTCGCAGTGCTCGGTCCTTGGTGATTAATAAAAAGCAATTAAAGCATTGAGATATCTTGATATGTAATTGTCATGTAAGCCATTTTTTAAATGTATTGTTATTAAAAGGTTTAATTCCATTTGGCAGCCATCCATGCTTCTCTGTAATTAACAAAATGTAAATCTCGTATCTGGACTCTAGCCACCAACTGCAGTTTGTAGCCAGGATGTAGCCAGATCAGGATCAAGACACAGACAGCGATAAATACCTAACAAAATTTCTTCCTTGTTCTATCCAAATGTTAAACACATAAGCTTGGCTGAGTTACATTTTATAAGACTATGTTCATTTGAAAGACTGATGAGATACTTGCACACTCATATCTACAGGGATTCCATTGCTGCAATACATCATACATCATAGGGACTAAGCATGTATTCAAGAATATTCTACATAATTACCAACATTTTGAATTTTTTAGAAAACAATTTGCTGAAACCCTTCCAAAGTCCTCTAAAATTGTAAGACCAATATCTAGAGATGGTGTATTAAAGACGCAGTTTAATATTTAGCATTTGTAATACTAGTAACAAGTAATAATATTTAGTATTTTCAATTCATTGAAGGTCACAGCTTTTCCTTAATTATCTCAAAGTTTTGGCTGCTATACATATAAAAGTATTTTTTTAAGGGTTTAGCGCACAAGGATCTACAGTTGTAGTTTTTTAATACCTGTAAATTGTTATTTTTTAACAAACCTGGAGTATAACATAAAAGGGATATGTAGTAGTTTAGTATACATTATGTTTAGAAGAAAACAAAAAAATATTCTGTAGTCCGGTACATATTTATTATTGTATCTTAGTATTTTGTTTCTCCTCTTAAGCTAGCAGCGGAAAAAAAATAAGGCTCTCTACACGGCTCAATTGCACAAGCTGAAATTTACACACAAAGGTATCAGAGTCAGCAGGTGACTGAAATGTTGGACAAAGCATCACCTTGATGGCTTTGTCCAACATTTCAGTTAGACTTTGTCGACCCTAAGAAAGGGTGCTACTGCTGCACTGTCGCTTTAGATATCCCACCGTGCTCTGGGAAACCTTTATGTATTAAATGCTTATTTGTGAAACAAAGATTGCGTATATAGAATAAAAAGCAGATTTTAAAGTTCTGTTCAAAAACGCATAAACATAAAATGAAAATACAATAAAATCAATCATATTTCCTTTTAGGATGTATGAATACAGCATACTGTAGATACAATTACAGGTATCACTGCATTAGAATGACAATTTTATCTCATTCGAACACAACACTTTTTTTTGTTGTTGCTGTATTTCAAATGTGCCTTTTGTTTGATTTTGTAATGCCTTAGATATTTTGCAGTAAAAGCATGTCATCTTTACATGGAGTCATTGTGATAAACGTTAATCAGTTAAAACTTACAGCCCACTACCCATATAAACTGAAGGATTTAACATGAAGGTAGGAAGTAACCCTCATGTTTCGGTCACTCAAACCTAATTGATAATTTCCTAGCATTCCATCCCAACACAGATTATCATTATTTATGTTCTACAGGGCCAGAATACAATACAAGTGAAAAATAAAGTGTTGGAAAAAAAGTGTAGAAATGAGTAATGATTTACCTGCTTTACGATTCAAACTGTCAAACAAAGGGAAAGTTGAACCCAGAATAATAAATGAAGGCGGATTAGAACCTCTATCTGCAGCTTTAATTTGTTATGATAATATACTGGTGATTTGTGTGCTCTGCTCATAATGTAACCATGATATAACTCCTGACACAATTAGTGGTGACCCTTTCTCCTATCCACTGCTAAGCCCCCAAAAATTCCAGCCTCTCTGTGGTTTAAATCTGTCTGTGGCGGTTTAAAGTATGGTTTACTCCCAAGGTTGCTGGCTGGGAATGAATACAGTAATTATGCTTCTTCAGTCACCCAAGGAAAATATATATTTATTCTGCATTAAACCAAGACATGCTGATAAAACAGCATATGTCAATGAATATTCAAGACAGAAACAAATTGATTTACATCAGTTACCTTGCTGGGATTTAAAAGAGCTTTTATTAACAGTCAAAAGTTTTCCGAAGGTTTAACCCACATTATTGATTGTAATAATCTCTTCTAAAGCCAATACTAAAGATAGTTTACACATTACATGCAAGAAAATAAATGGTCCTTATTAGAAAGCCTAGCATATCTCAGCTTCTGGAACAGGTTGTCCAAGGTTCTATAAAATAGCAATGCAGTGATTTAACCACTTGAAGACCAAGGTGTTAAACCCCCTTCCTGTCCAGGCCATTTTTCAGTATTCAGTGCTGAGGTACTTTGACATTTATTCGGTCATGAAAAGCACTGCACCAAAATTAATTTTATATAATTTTTTGGGACAGATGGAACTTTCCTTTGGTGGTATTTATTCACCACTGAGGTTTTTATTTTTATATATAAAGAAACTACTGAAAACCTGTTTTCCCTATGTTATGAAACGTTTATTATAAACTCATTTTTTGGTACAGTATGCAAGATTAGGTTGTGTCGGGTAAATAGATACCAAACATATCAAGCCTTAAAATTGCATGCGCTGCAAAATGATAAAAAACTACCACACCCAAAATTGGCCATAGGCGACGCTTTATAAGCTTTTAACGCTCATCAGTTTAGTGTTATCAGTGACTGATGTCCCTAGAATTATTGCTTGCACTCCGGTATTCCTGGTGATATGTAACATGTGGCGCAATCGTTGTTTTTGCATGTGGACACACTCAACACCATGTTTGCATTTGTATGTGCGTGGGACTTTAAAAACATTTTCCAGTGTTTTTGTAAAAATTTTTTAAGCAACTAAGTTTTTAAACTTTTTTTTTTACACAAAGTATAAAGTCTGTTGTTTTTTTTTGTATATATCTACTGCTAGCAAGCAGTTTATATATGCAAAAACATAAAAAAATGACCAAAAAGGTTAAAAAACCGCCGCTTGCTCCTGTCCGAAGATCTGAAGATTCTCTAGCGGCCGTGAAGGATCATCGGGCGGGCGTATGCGCAGTAGAGATCTTCAGCCGGGAGAAGAGGAGAGACACAGAGTAAGTCAATGCACGCAGCCCAGCAGCATGCACGAGCACAGACACTGTGGAACACAGAAGACACAGCAGTCAGAGCTGGATTAGAGATCAGCACCGGTGCTGGAGGGACTCCTGAAAACTACTGGAAAGAAGATGATCGGATCAGGAGGCATCATTTAAGGTAAGTCCTTAAAGCAGGGTGGGGGGGGGATGGGACTTTAATGTCTCATGTTAAATGATCGGTGCTGTGAAACCTTGATATCCTCCAATATGTGTAGGTGAGGCTAAAAAAGCTTGAAGCAGTGAACACACTACAGGCTCAGGTATGGTGACCCTCGAAAATATGCAAACCAGCAATTGTGCCGGCCACACACTTGGCAGTTTTGTTGGCAATTCTGTAGCTTTTGTTTTTTGAAAATGCATTTAGTTATATTTGGGTTATGCTATCTTACGGTTTAAATACAAATAGTTATTATCACAGCTTTTCTCTAAGAGCAGTAGATGAGTTTTCATATTAATAATATTTTTTGAAGTATTAGGGCCCATTTACATCAGCCGCTGCACTACATCACACAGTAGCTGGTGTGGTGTGCCCGACACAGTGCTGATGCGCCAATCATGGCACATTGCGCTGTGTACTTTTTTTCTTTAGAACTTTTTAGAAATGTTGCAAGTGACATTTCATTAAAGGAGAACTATGAGATGAGTGATTTCCACTCACGTCATAGTTCTAAGCCGACCTGTGACAATGAGACTGTCACAGGTCGGCTCAGTAGATCGGGAGGTGAGGGAACACATACCGGGTTCCCTCACCTCTCGATCCTGTCACGGCTCTCTGCCATGACAGGGGGAGGGGCTGGATTCCCCGCTCCGATCTGCCAGCGCTGACTGGCGGAACGGACGGGGGAGGGGGCGGGTACAGCTGGCTCTGCCTCTAGATAGGCAGAGCCAGCTGTCACTCACGCAGCTGGGCGGATCCCGTCTTCCGAGTCGGGATCCGCTCCAGGTGCGGCGTCTCAGTATACCGCGAGCTGTAGCTCGCGGTATACTGAGCTTAGGGTAACGGGAGGACGTTAGTTTGTGTCCTCCCGTTACCCTAAGGAGAACTATGGGGAAAAACACTGACCCCATAGTTCTCCTTTAAGTTCTATGGACAAGGCGTGGTGCGAGGCGGTGGCACCACCATGTTCCACCACAACGTGGTGGTGTGAACGGTGTCCATCCACGACAAGACAGATTGGCTTGTCTTGTGATGGGGCTGCGCTGTAAAAAATGGCCAGCACAGCCCCAATGCATCTGATGTGAATTCATCCTTACAAGTTACATCTATAAACGGTTATTATAGTTATTATACTATAACATCCTACAGAAGTAATTGAAAATGGAGCCGCATACTGAAGCTCAACCCCAGGTAAACAGCTAAATACACAGCTGAAAAACATGCCTATAAACTGTGCTAGTTGTCAAAGGATTTGTAATTTGGTTTAGGAAATCATCTGATCCAGACAGCATAGCCAGGTCCTAGACCTGTCAGATGACTTTGTATTTAAACAATATAATCTGATCTTGGGCCTGGGCCAATCACATGTGCACTGTGCAAAGCAATAAAGCCTGACGTACAGTGTTGCCCCTTCTTGCTTCCAGTCTGTGTACTGCTGTGAAGGAGGTGGACATGATATTTTTATCCATTATTTTTTATGTCTTTCATTTATAAGATGGATATACCATGCAGCTGCTGCTAGTTAACGGTAAACATGACAGGTTTCATATGAACAATGGAAAAAGTTTGAAATATCTTGCATTTTGCCTTTGGATAAAATTAGTATTTAAACATAACACAATATAAGATGTATAAGTACATGTAGCAATCTGGATACAATAAGCGGCCCACAGTTATGGTATAGTTTAGGAACCTTGAACCACAAATATTTATTGTGAGACTGATCCAATTATATCTTCTACATTGCCGCTTCTTTACATCACTGTGCTGTCCAATGATGAAGCCATCTACCCTGCAATATAAGGGTCTCATGAAAACGGATACCAGGAACTTTATGGACTGCACAACTTTAAGTGCACGTACAGACCTATGAAACATGCTGACTGACACTTTCCTTCCTATGAAGGCCATTTGTTCTGTCTGCATGTCAGTAAGCACTCCACTGGGACTTCCTAAAACATGGAGTGTTCTGTTATGCAAACAACAACCAGGTCACCAGGCATTGGCTTCGGACTGCCCTCTCCTGCCTCATGTACTTTTTCCTATTGACGATTACTACGAGGGGTGGCCTTTCTAACAAGTACAGTAGTAAGGTGCATAAGGCAGGAATTGGCAACCACTAAACTAGCTTTTTTGCTTAATAGGTCACTCGTGGATTTTGGGAGGTTCTAAGGTACTTGGCAAGAAATCCATGCTCACATGCAACTGGAAGTGTCTGCAATAGAAACTTGTACTGTGCAAGAAGACATAACCTTTACTTTGACAAAAGTAAAGTTATTCTTCAGTTTCTATGGGTCTCAAAATGCATGTTGATACAGTAAAGTCCAGGCATTCTATGGTTTACATAACACCCTGCAGCACAGTGATTTGACTAATTTATATGACAGCTGTAGGTTTGCTGCATTTTGCCTGCGATAACTTGACAAAGCATTGCCATAGGAATGGCGTGCTAGATTGGGAGTGGAAGCAATTTTCCCTCACCCTCTCAGCTGGGATGCTGCAAATCTAATACCTTGCTCTTCAGTCAATGACAGCCCTTCTTATCTTTCCATCTTCAAGCCCCACCACTGGACATTATTAGTGGGCTCTCCACATGCAGACAGCTTCTAGCCGATTGGCACTGCAAACCTCCTACACTTGTGAGTGCATTTTATTACCCTGAAATACTACATCAGGTCAGTGTACTCTTTCTTTCCCTGCAGTAAATGTAAACACAGCCAGAAAGCCTTGCTAATCATTTGAGCAGCTGAGACAATAAAATGTGATTTTACTTTAGAAAGTTTACTTCTTTTAATTATGTTCCAAAAATGTTCTCTCTTTTGCAAACTTATGGTTGAAAATCTGACTTATCAGACAAATGACTTATCTACACCCAAACTGAGTGTTCCAAATCAGTGTTCACCCAACTTTAGTCATGTCCCATCATAACTTCTTTGAAGGGTTTAATGTACCACCTGATCTTCAAAAGTTATATGTACCCTAAACTGACCTTATAAGTGAATTCAAAGGATTTGAAAAAGAAAACAGGCTAGGCCAAAATGATGACCGACACATTTATGTGGGAAGGAAAGACAGAACTCTGAGACAGGTGTTGCTTGCCTGGGGAAAGAGAGCACACCTCCTCTAATTGCTGTCCTGTGATGCAGAGTAAACTTTGGGCTCATGTTGATGAGCATTGCTGTCAAATGTTGCGGTTTGAATTTGAATGTAGTGCTGCTCAAATATGTAAAGCACAATGCTGTGGTTGACCTGTTTTGCCTAATATTGGTATTGTTATTTGTATTTTTCTGTATATATAGCGCTGACAAGTTTATGCAGCACTTTACATACTACACATTCACATTAGTCCCTGCCCTCAAGGAGCTTACAATCTAAGGTCCCTCTTACCCACACATACAGGGCCTAGTTAGACAAGAGCCATTTAATCATACATCATGTCTTTGGAGTTGGTTTTGTCGTCCACATACACTGCACAACATTTTCTTTTAAACACTATCTATCTATCTATCTATCTATCTATCTATCTATCTATCTATCTATCTATCTATCTATCTATAAATAAGCAAAATAATTGAATGCTTTCGACTAAGTGCTGGTGATCTCCATCTTTACGCTTCAGGAAAAAAAAACGACTCATTTTTTATCAAGGCTAGGGAAGACATGCAGACTTCATGTAGATAGTGTCCTGATATGGATTTAAACTGGGGACCTCCAGTGCTTCAAGGCAGAAGTGCTAACCACTAAGCCACCTAAATGCATTTCATCAGGACCAGCTGTGTCCAAAGAAACACAAAACAAGGCAATTGCAGCCTCAGAACTCTCATCTACACTACACCATCGAAGTAAATGGGAATCTGAAGGTTTGTTTCAAATGCACTTTTCACAGGAAAACAACACCCGTCTATACCCCTTAAAGGAAACCTTTCCTGCAAGAGACATGGAGGCTACCATTGTTACCTCTCATTCTGCAAATGCTGGTTCCATGGCTGTTATTTTACCCTTTTGCTTCAACACTTAGAGGGTTGTTTATGAAGAAGCCGAAGGATTAAGCTGAAGCATCGGCTAATCCTTCGGCTCACTTTGGCGCTGGAGCCCTCCGGTTCAGCCGAGCCGAACGCATATGCTTCGACTCGGCTGAGCCAAAGTCACAGCCAAAGCAGGGAGAACGGTCTGCCGAAGCCGACTGTTCTCCCCACAAATGTAAACAATTGGGCGGAGTCAACCATGATGTCACGGCTGGCTCTGCCCAGTTGTTGTCATTCAATGACAGTCCAATGTATCCTCAGGTCATTTGTTTCACCCATTTGTTTACTTTTTGCTGCCACCTGTCATACAGGTCATTCTGCGGCATGTGTGGATGGGTCGACAGGCGTTGCACTTTTTCGTATTTCGGCGAGTCGGCATCATTGTTGACAATGCTGGATGCCGTGGTTGAAGTGGATTACTTTGTTGGATTAATTATTAAATTTTTTCGGGTTTTTGGAAAAGGAACAAATGAATTGTCAAAAACCTGTTTGGTGTATTTATTTACATTTAACCCCTGGAAAAGCACCCTCCCAGTGCCGAGGGCATGTGGCCAGGTAGGGCGAGGGGGTAGGGCGCTTGCTCGTCCCCCCTTTTCTGCCCTGCCAGACCTGTGCTCGGATTAAGGGTCTGGTTGGGAAGTTTAGGAGGGACCCCATGTTTTTTCCCCACATATTTGAAGGTGGGGTTTCTCCTTAAAACTCCCACTAGACCTAAAGGGTATGGCTGGCTGGTATGACTTTAAGGGGAACCCTTTGCACTTTTTAAAACATTTTTTTGGCTTTCCTACCAGACCTAAAGGGTCTGGTATGGATCGGGAGGGAGACCCCATGCAGTTTTTTTTTCTTTTATTTACATGCCATTTTTTACAATTCTGCTCGCTTCCTCAGGTGGTGAGCAGAATAACCGAGCCGAATGCCGTGCGGCGACATTCGGCTATTCACTCTCTGCCGTTCAGTCCCTATGAGAATAGGAGCGAATGGTAGTGAACTGCCGGAGGTTTGGCTCAGACGATCCAGATGTTGAATTGGCTGAGTCGAACGTGTCGTCATTTCAGCTCAAACGAACATGCTGAGCATGTTCGGCTGAACCAAAGCCAGCCTATGTACGGCTGATTTTAGCCGATATATGGCTGAAATCAGCTGTACCGGGCTGACGTGAATAGCCGAACGGCTTTTGGCTCACTTCGGCTCAGTTATTCACTCTGCTGCCTTCGACATCTAGATTGGCAAAGGAAGCCCCCATGTGTCTTTGAGGAGCGTTTAGCTCTAAGCATTAATCACACCACGGGCTGTGGAGATAATCATCTACCATGAACATGAACATGCAAAGAATGGCAACAGTACTGAAACTGAAAAAAAGAAAATGTTTACTGCCATGCAAACTTTTGTTTCTTCTTTTTAAACTTTTGTAAAATGTAAATGATATACTTCAAAGCAGCATCTTAGCTGCATCTGTACCAATCTATCATATTGTCACACCCTGTTAAGGTCTTGGTTGTCAATATCAACTTTTTCTGGGCATCTACCATCCGACCACCACCAAAGCACTAGCAAGAAGAAAATGGAAACATTCATCTAGCTTAGATTTACATCTGTACTTGTACCTTACACATACATGTTTCAGGTCTAGACCTGCAATATGGGTCCACACCTAACATTTGTTGTTTGTGTAATACTTAAATACAGATGCAAGTTTAAGCCAGAAGTGTGCTTCATTTGCTATCAATATTATCAATTTCACAAGAGTAAAGCACTTGATTACTGTACATTTATTAGCATGCTTTTTCATCTAGTGGTTTTGTACGTTTTTGTGTGCACGTGAAGACACACGGTTTAGCAGCCAGATTGAGAGTAGATATAGCAGTAGATATAGGCAAACAGTTTTTTTTAAAAACAAAACGCTTTAACAGCGGTTTAAACTTACCTTATTTTCGCTGCGCGCTCCCGCCCTGAGAAAACAAAACTGTTCGGGCGGCCGCAAGGCATCTTGGGGCGGGCGCATGTGCAGGTCGAATTCTCGGCCGGGAGACTAGCAGAGACGGAAGGTGCACCCGCATGCAGACAACGTGGAATCAGAAGTGCCAGCAAGCAGAGAGGAGTCAGCGCTGGATCGGAGAGAGCCGCCGCACCGTTGGAGGGACAGATGAAAACATCAGGAAAGAAGAAGATTGGATTAAGAGACATAATTTAAGGCAAGTGCTGACATTAACATTGGGGGGAGGGAAAAAAAGGATCCTTTAATGTCACTTTAAGTCCAGGCTATCCACCAAATGTGAGTGACTGTGCAAGGAGGAGACTACTGAGGGAGGTCACCAAGAGACCTATGACAAGTTACCTCAGATTGTTGAGATTTCAGTGACTGTATGCATACATTACCAGTAGCTTTATGGTGGAATGCCAAAAAGGAAACCACTGTTAACTAGAACTCACATGAAGGTTTTCCACCAGTTTGCTAGAATTCTGTATATAGTCAATACACATTATAACATTTTAAAAACAAATGAGATAGAAAGTAACTCCCCCTAGTTGGTCAGCTGTATCAAATGACCAACTAAGAAATTGCTGATGGTTTCAGGATTGTAAATTATATTTATCTTTTTGTCTTGAATAAAATTAAATATTTTTAGGTAAGGTTGATTATAGATGGGGTTCTGTTATAGTGTTGTATATAGCTATAAAAACAGGCCCTTTTCATATGCTGATTTATACTAGTGTTCAGGGCCCAGATCTTAGTTAATTGAAATGACAGTTTGATAGAAGGCTTGTGGGTGATTTTGAAGTCAACTTGAAAAAGGTCTGATAAGCCCAAAGTTAAGTATTTTAGTTAATGGACTAAGCACCGTGTTTGGCATAAACCAAACACTGTACATCATCATAAACACACAATGGTGGTTGCATCTTAATGCTGTGGGTATGCTTCATTACAGCAGGCCTGGTAACTAAAATGAACGTCTTTCATGAAACATGGTGATTACATCTCAATGCTGTGGGTATGCTTCATTAAAGCAGGCCTGGGAGGTTTGTTAGAATACATCAAAGTGTAACAAAATCCTGATGCATTCTGAAAGAACTCGAAGTCTTGGTAGAAGATTTGTCTTCCAACAAGAACCCAAAATTACACAAAGAATGGCTTGGAAACAAAAGTGTTACAGTGAAACTGAAAATTTGATATGTGGGATGGAACATTTAGAAGTGCTTATTGTGCTTGAGTAGTACCCTGAAAAATGTACCTTTTGTTTTTAATTTATCCTGAAAAATGTACCTATGACCTCATTATTGTATACCTGCAGTGTGAGAGCTAAGGCTCTGCTGCCAGAAATCTCTGGAGATTTAGTTATGCAACTACTATTCTGCTCACTGTTCTGTTTGCTGGAAATGCTACTACTGGACTACTATTGTAGTAATAGTAGTCAACTTCTGATGGCTATCTCCTAATTTCTACAGTTTTTGTATAATACATTTTTGCATATATCCTGCTTGTCCCGATTCTATGGTGACCTCTGTAACCAGCTACTCTCCTGTTGCTGGTTAAACCTTTTCTATATGGTCTATTTCGGGTTAGAAATATGGTGGACAAGCAGAATTAAGGGTAATCAATGAGGGCTCGGTCCAGGTGTTTATTAAGATCCCAATGCAACCTGACAGAGTTGGAAAACTTTTCGATAGAGGGATGGGCAAAATTGCAGTATCCAGGTATGCAACATTGATAGATACTTATCCACACAGATATAAGGTGCAATGGTGCATCTACTCAATACTGACATGAAGAGGGTGTAAATTTATGCAATCACTAATTTTGTGCTTTTCATTGTAATTAATTAAATCACATTACCTATTCTAGTTCTGTTGATGTGTGTTAAAGCCCCACAAAATTGAATCCGCTCCTCCAATCCAATCCTCTTACAATAAAACAAGAAGAAATTAAAATAATTTAGTTCTTATTAACTGCATTCTGATTGTGACTACAGCAAACATATGTTTTGATTTTATATTCTACATTCAAGACATTAGTCGTTAACTGATGTCTTCTGAGCCAAAAGACTTATGCTTGACTTTAAGTGAAGAACAGATGATTTATTCTTCTTAATAAGTATTTCTACCAGCAGGTATAACAGTGATAAATGATTTTTTCATGGAAACCTTTAAGTTGATGGCTCGTGTTGCAATAGATTTATATCATGTTTCCAAATAGACAAAGTGAAGCTTGAGTAAACTTGCTATCCTTAATTTAAAATGTACATATCAGATCTGAGATGATTTTTTATCTGGGCTTAAGTCCAGACCACAAGATCTAGCACTTCTCGTAGACAAATGCTGTAGGTCTTCTCTGTCCAAAGTTCAGACATGTCAGAGCATTAAAGAGATCGGTGTGTTGTTATAAAATGTCATATTATACAAATGACTCTTCCTTTCATAGTGTTAGCTTGACATAATAATGCCCTGCACCTAGCCCACTCAGTTAATAGAGTTTGTAAACACCTATTTCTAAAGTTATAATTGCATCTCTGTTTCTACATGCTTTATACGGTACATGTGTTTATCTTGGCTATGCTATTTAAATTGATTTACAAAATAACACACAAAAGATGGAAGAGTTGATTGAAATATGTAAACTGCACCCAATTTTTCAGCTTTTACATCTCTAGTTTAGAGAAAGTAACTCCACTTCTAAGGAATATCTACATCCAAAAACAAACTGTTTACATATTACAGCTTACCAGTCCTTAGATGAGGTGGCTGTACTGTATCTATGGAAGAACAGCCTTATTACCCCAGTACAGAAAATGACTACAGAACACGCTACCTGCCACTTACTACTTCAGTTCAATCTGGGATCATGGGCTTCTACAGCCACTCACTTCCGTAATGGCTCCGACTTGTACTGCCTGGTGAAGGGGATCTTGCGTGACCCTGAAACGTCGCAATGAGCATGTTTTGCACGTGCGTCAATAAATAGACGTACTTCTACCTTTGGAGTGCCGCTGTCTATACTTTTTTGTATTACTGGACGGTAGCCATCCGTCAACTGCCGATGCACCCAACTATTCCTATTATGGATAAGCGGTCAGGAGTGCAATGGGTATATGGATTGTACTTGTTAGGAAACAAACACCTGCAGTACCTAATCACAAGAGTATGTTGAGGCATCTGTTATACTGAGGACATTGGCTGAATTTGGTCTGAAGGTGTTAAACTATACTAGTCTGAAATGTAGTATGACTCTTTCCCTACCATATTTGTAGTTAGTTTATTAGCTTGATGAAGTCAATCAATGGATAAAGTGGAGTATCTATTACTGAACCACATGAATTAAACATATTACTAATTATAACATTAGTGATCACCTTTTTAAGTAGGTGATCAATTTACCAGAGTTACAAAAACAAGAATTCATGCTTAAAGGAGAACTATGAGGTGAGTGCTTTTCACTCACCTCATAGTTCTAGCCGACCTGTGACAATGAGACTGTCACAGGTCGGCTCAGTAGATCGGGAGTTGAGCGAACACATACCGGGTTCGCTCGCCTCTCGATCCTGTCACGGCTCTCTGACAGGGGGAGGGGCTGGATTCCCATCTGCCAGCGCTGACTGGCGGAACGGACGGGGGAGGGTGCAGCTGGCTCTGCCTCTAGATAGGCAGAGCCAGCTGTCACGCAGCTGGGCGGATCCCATCATCTACGTCGGGATCCGCTCCGGCGTCTCAGTATACCACGAGCTGTAGCTCGCGGTATACTGAGCTTAGGGTAACGGGAGGACGCTAGTTTGTGTCCTTCCGTTACCCTAAGGAGAACTATGGGGAAAAACACTGACCCCATAGTTCTCCTTTAATTCTCCAAGGGGGAACACCTGTTACGATAACTGTCTAAGAGGAGAATTCCCCTCACTTTGTAGTGATTTCATCTCACTTCCTGTTATATATTTGGGACACCCCAACAGAACATAGATAGCAAAAATTAACTGACAGGGGTTTTCAATATTTTGGCTACACATACACTTTAACTGATAGAAAATTTCAGTTCTAGTAGCAGGATGATAGGTAATCTCCAAAGTTTTACTACCACGATTTAGAAGGAAATACAAACACAACACTTACACGCAAATTATTGGATTATTGTACACGGGTTGTAAATACACACATTTTTTTTAAATAAAATTATACAATACTAGGCATATATTTAGAATTATCAGTGCAGTTATATTCAGGATTAATGTTGTACACTGCCTTGCCAAAACAGTATACAGTAACCTTACAAAGAATTAACGTGCAACTGCTTTACACCAAACTTTAAGTTGACAAACATTGGATGCCTGCAAAATGTATAATATGCCAATATAACACAAGTTAAATAAATATGAAACTCTATATGCATTGACAAGGCAAAAAATAAAAACATTCAATATCATCATAAAACCTATAACAATTCTTATTCCATCAACATGACACAGTGTTTTATAAAATATATATTAAAAAAAAAACAGTAATAACACATTTTCTGCAATGATGTCAAACAATATGATTCATTCTTCTAGTTTAAAGGACTTTCTAAAAGAAAACAAAAAAACTGTTCAACTGTTGCAAGTAGCATGCACCTTCAATTCTTTGAAAAGCACCCTGAAAGCCCTCAATCCTGGGTGCAATCCTTATGCAGATTAGGACTGGCTGCAAAGTAAAGCTCAGATGTGCCCCTCAAACTGCACAATTTAATGCATATACTTTTGAGAGTCATGGAATGGTATATATGTTGCAGTGTGGCATTAGGTTGCACAATAGAGCTCCGACTTAAAACCAACTGGTGACAGTTGATGAGTCTCGTTTTATGTTCTATTGTGTGTATTAAAATAAAGCAAGACGTTAGATATGCAGACCTATGACTAGTGTAAACTGAATCAGATGCCTTTTTACAGCCAGCTATAACTTTAAATTCTGTATAAATGTAACATAGCAGCATGGCAGTAATATTTATAGTTGTCATTTGGTTTTGGTTATATGTATGACAATCTAATGTCCTTCCTGTCCAACATGTGAGCATTATTATTTAAAGGTTTACTCCAAGTAAATCATAACATTTTGTATAGTGTGTACCTGTCCAGTTATTTGCTGATAGACCCTAACCCACAGTTTTCTCTCCTTTGAGTTATGATTTCTCATGGTGCATTTATACTCCATGTTGCAGAATTAAGGCTAATTTCCCTCTATAACGGAAAAGTAATTTACCAGTAGAACATATCACTTATTTGCCCTTGCTTCAGGAAAGAACAGTGACAATAAAGTGTCTATGGATCAGGAGGAGAGGGAGAGAAACATTTAAAGGAAAATTACCACCACAGCTTTGTATCAAGTGGGAGCAACAATATATATGCAGCAATGCTATCGGTGGTCACTTCTGAGCACTTGATTAACTAACAGCATCCTTCTGAAAGTGTACTTGTTACATAAAGCAGGTGTCAGCACATTTTAGCTGCCCCTCAATCAGTGACATGATTTGTTCCCAAATTGTGACCGTGATTTGTTCTGGGCTGTTAGGGTGACCAGAAAGACCTCAATCTGCACTGCATTTTACACTTTTAAAGGTTAGGGTCAAAAATGACAAGATGCCTGCTGTTATCTTTATTTGCCAGAAGATCCTTTACTGTGCGATGCTCAAATTTCATTTTGCTTTTTCACCAGAATCTGACTTACTTTTATTTCATGGCTAGACTACACTCACAGTCATTCTTCTGTCCAACGAGAGTGCACCTACTGGCTACTAAAAGCAAGTCTAGGAAAATAGTTCCCAGTAGCAAACCAAACTAAGTTACAGAGGAGCTCAGAGGCAGCTTTTCTGGTTAATAAAGGGAACAGCAGACATATTGTGGTATTTGTTCTTTAACATTTAATTCTAAGCACAGTGGAGGTCATCATTATGACTAATGATGATCCTCTTATCTGGTAACTGCTTGCACTGCATGCAATGCTCATAAAATATTCAATGTAGATGTAGAACAATTAACACTGATAAAGAACTGGTATTAAAGGTACTATGTCAAGGAAGTATGGACATCTCCCTAGCACTTGCATATTAAGGAAATACAATGCTATAAGTAATGGGAAGTACTGAGGAAGTACAACACTTTAAGTAATACATGTTAACTATTTTCAAGCAAAAGATGCTGCTCCAGAATGTGAATGCTTGTTTTCCTCAACTGCTTTCTTGCCTGAGGTAGATCACCTTAATCAATATCTAAACCTGTATACATTATTGATGGCATGATTTACTTGAGGACGGGGCTTCCGAGTTGCTTGTTTCATATTTCTTCCATACAAAATTGTCATTGTTTACCCACAGTGAATCATTCCACGTTTCTTTCTTAGCCACTGAAGGCACAATGGACGTCTCACAAGCTTTTTCAATGACAGACAAGTCAGTGAGCCGGTTAATACTTTCATCATTTTGTTCAGTGAGGATATCCCAGAAATCTTTAGTGCGGTGCCTGAATTTAGTTGTGACCGAATCACACTGGGTTCTTACTGGTAAGGCAGATGCTTGTCGGAGAGTGGAATTGCTGAAAAGATCATCAAGTATGGATGTATCACCAAGCAAGTCACTGACAGATTTTGCTTTATTTTTCACTTTTTCTTGCTTCAGTGCTTTGTAGTGTGTGACATTATTGATCTGGTCAGATATAGCACTTGTATGTGGCTCTGCCATTTCAAATTCTCTATATGGTGAACACATCCTTTGTAGAGTATTGCTTTGACATTGCGTTCCTTTCTCTGTGATAGGAGGCGTATCTATTTTCTTGTCAGGTTTAATGTCATCACTTTCAGCAAGATCAATATCCAATACTATAGTGTGGTTACTGTTAGTATTTACATGCGTCTCCAAGGCTTCCTTGGGTAAGTGAGTTTTTTTACGTCGCTTTTTTGATTTGATTTCAACATCCCTAATTTTGGGAATACTGTCCCTTTCTCTTTCAAGAAGTGGAGCATGCACAGGGTATAACTCTGCCACCTCTGTATGTTGACTGGCATAAAATTCTCGGAGCATACTTTGCCGTACATGTGAGTTCACTTTCACGAGGTGGTGAGCTAGCTGTTCGGTTGAGTCCATTTTGAAATATGACACCATCTGCTCAAAATGTCTCCTGGAACATCAAAAATACATCATTCGTTAGACTTAGACAGACATTTACAGTAAATGTATGTAGCATCCAATCAATTATAATACATTGTATGAAGTTGTTAACATATACTTGAGCTAATAAATGAAGTCACTAACATATACTTTGTACTTTTAATACAGGAATTCTAATAAAAAATACTGCAGCACCCAAAAGTTTATTTTCAATTTTAAATGATGGGGCACACCACCAGCAATTAATTTACAGAGGCAACACTGTAAAAATAAAATGATAAATACCTTTTTCTTATTGTTTAATTTCTAGATCATGTGATTCTTTCTTTTATTCACCTTAATGCAGCCTGGGTTGGGGGCATGGGCTAAGACACATCGGGTTACATGTACTGGTGACATGGCTTCAATTAGGCCCTCCCCCAGTGCATGCAGAGTGGAGTGTAGCTGTCAGTTAATCATCTGACCTGCCCTACAGACAGCAACAAGCTTCACTCCATTCTGCATGGCCGGGGGGCTGAAAAAGCTGAAGTGACATCACCAGGACATGTGACCCACTCTGGCTTAGCATGTAAAGGGCACAGAAACCTTATGAAAATTATTAGGACATTTTACTGACACTATAGTAGTATTAAACTCTGGGTGTTTTTTACCTTAATGCATTCGTTTGAAAATCTACTAGTGTATACCCAGCTTGAGAACAGGCTGCATTGATTAGGTGCAGTGCAGGGTGTAGGGAGACCTAGCACTTGTCTGTGCGATCTGACTAGGGTGCCTGGATCACAAGACTGGTTAAATTGAATTACATTGTTTGACAGGCATATATGTAAATCAGTTGTGTATTTGTTTGTTTGCTAGGAGTTTAGCTTTAATACATTAACTAGAACAGTATAACACAGGTAAGCCTTTAACATTTTCTTAATGACAGTCTTCCAAACAAAATGTAATCATGTGATGTTTAAAAAGTCCAACTCTGATAGATATACTCTATCACAATTTAAGAGGTTGAATTACATTTATTTAAACATTTCTAAAAATTGCATTTGTTGTAAAAGTCTTACTTTACTGGAACTGATAACTATTCTAAATGCTTTCCAATGGTAATCAACACCATATTTCATTTTTTTGGACATGTAATGTCTAACACATATGTGCAGAGTTTTAATTACATTTAGCTGAGGTACAGCTAGTGCTGAGGGGGGACAATCCAAGTCACTTTTACATTCTTTAACATGCTGTCCAAGTCTCATTACACACATGGCTCAAACCCAAAACTATGTCAACGCTGCAGGCATGTGTCTACACAAAGACTAAATTAACATTAAACGGGTGTCAAGTAGATGACACAAGTAATGACAAGCGACAAGTCACTTTAAAAATGATAAAAACTACCATTCTAAAAAAAAGCTTTTGCCACAAAAAAACGTTATATTATTCTCAGAAATCTATGAAGACAAAAATAGGGTAAAATACAGTATATCAAAACAGAAGAAGTGATACTTTAAGAGCTCAGCCTCATTCATAAATATCCCTTTGTAATTCTATTAGGCTGCACTGTGCCTGTATAGAACATGCCCATCACCACTTCACGTCTTAGGTGTGCATGTGTTTTAAGTAGAAAACTGATGGAAAAGAAAATCAGTAATCAAAGGAGATGTTTGTAAAAACTATCACAGTCAGCTGTTTAGGATACAGGTGCATGGGTCACAAACTAAACTTCAAATCCTTTGCTAATTGAGGTAGCCCACTTTAAACTAGGTAAGTGCCCTATTTATATAGGTAACTTGTTAGAAGAAACCCTCTCATAGCATTTGTGACAGGATAGTGAAGTTACAGCAGGTCACAAGTTATGACATCTCTGTGATTTATCTTCCTTTTCAATAAACTCCATTGTTAGGTTCACGTTACTATTTAATGTTGTAAAGCCTTATTGGCTGCCAGTTCCTCTTTCAGTCTGAATGCTGATGTGCAGGGGATTGTAGGAGGCTAGTACAAAGGACAGACCAAGGTACTGTTGAATTAAATACATTTAGCTATATTGACTACATTACTGGATTAAATGTGGATCCTTCATTTTTGCATGGACTTGTGCTTTAAAGTGCGGAAGGAACAGAACCATCATGTTTTTATGGTGGTCTGTGTCCCCATTATAGAGACTTCTCCTAGTGTCACTCCATGTATCAAAGTCTGTCCACAAAGATTAACAAATGTCCTTTCACTATGGAAAGTAGGAGTGCACCTGCATGCAAAGGAACACAGAGGATTTGGCTACCAAGCTTGAAAAGTCTTGATAAGGATGTCAGGGGAGTGGAGTAAGGAAAAGGGACATTCATTAACATTTAGGGAAGAAGACGACTTTGGAGTATGTTCCTTAGGCTTCTTCTGCTGCGGAAAAAGGGTGCTCTTGCCACCAGCAGCATTTTTAAGGATGCTGTCAGGAGCATGTCCAAAGAGATGCTGTCAGTCAATAGCAATGCAGATAAAATGCTTTTTACTCACGGGCTCCAAAAACAACACATAGATTAAGACATATTGCCACCAAGTGGTGGTAGGGCAATGTGTACTCTCAGGGTAGATTGGAGATCAGCTGGTATCAGGGGAGGTTCAGATGACTGGAGGTAACCAAAATTACTGTACGCGAGCAGCAGTAGAGAATCAAATATCTAAGCTCCCTTCTGCTCTTTGCAAGCAGAATCAGCAGTAGGGAGATGCTTCCTTTATGCTGTATGGTGGAAAAAAGAGGGCAGAACATGCGTAACCAACCCAGAGGATGATGTCAGTTCTCAGTCCAACAACTTTAACCCCTTCCATTGCAAATCCGGCAGGAACAGGGAAAAAATAGCCATCAGAGACCTATGTGAATGAGGTAGCTCCCGATACTTCACCTGACTGGCCTACTCACTAAGCGAGTCTTCAGAGACAGGGCAAGCTCCAAGGCAATGGCAGCAGTTTTAGACCAGGAACGCACTCCACAGCTAACTTTTACCAGAACAGAGTCTGGAAAGTGCCCCACGGGAACCCAGCGCTTGGAGGTTACTTCCAGGCTCTCCCAACAACATCAAATTACAAGCCAGACTGTGGAGACTGAGGATACCCACTCAAGGTAGTTGCAATCAAAGCAAAAAAGAAGAGTCTTGTTAAAAGAAAAATATTAGTATAAAAACATCTATAGAAGCTCCTGCACCTTTTGAAAAATTGCACTGCACCATGTTGCACTCATGTGAATGGGCACCATAAAGAATAATGGGAGGGGGGGGGGGTTTATCAGACCTGGGGCACACAGAATTTGGAGCCGTTGCCCATAGTAATCAATCAACTTCTCTCTTCAGTTTGTTCCGTTAAGCTTTGAAAATGAAAGAGAGGAACTGATTGGTTGCCATGCACAGCTGCTCCAGATTTTGTCAGCTCCAGTTTTAATAAATTCCCCTCAATATGATTTCCATTATTGTGCATTGCAGCAGGCGTAGGACAAATTGCACTAGTGTGAACAGGATGTTTTTTAGGATTCTGTTACAAAGTTTCTTATGTGGAGATCCTGCCAGTAACATCACTTTTTGTTGCAAGCTGACAACACTTAGCCATTAAGTATTCGAGTCCTATCAGGGGATTCTGCATGCACATGGGTTTAAAAGGAGAATGCAGATAGGAGAGATGACCTCAGTCTGTCCCTGCTCCGTCACTATCCAATAACAGGCTGGGGACAGGGAACTGCAGCAAAAAAAAAAAGTCAGGTCAAAAGTTGCTCTCTATGGTAAGGCTTTGTAAATCTTAAAATGGGATAGACAGAAATACAAAGCTTTTGGCAGGTAAGACAACCCTGATATATGTATCTCAACTGCGTATTTAGCCATCTCCCTGGAGCTCAAACTTAAAGTATTTCAGATTTAGTGGATGTAGCTTTAATTTTTAGAATTGGTGTCATATGTAATCATGTCTGAACTAAATCATTTTTTCTAGAACTTTCCTTTTTTAATTTGTGAGACAATTCTTCAGAAATCACTTTGATTAAGCCATTTAGTGCAATGTTATTTCTTATCTAAGCAAATGTAAATATTTTGTAATATCCAGGACCACTGTGTAGATTTTGCACAGGGTTACAAGATCTTATGCTGTTTATTAATTATGTCCAAAATCCATTCTGGGGGATTAGCAAATAAATATTTGGTTTATAGAGCTTAAGGGATTTCAATTGTGGGACACTGTAGTTTTATGTATCCAAATTCCAGTTTGGTATTTTGTTTGTGGCTGCCAAGAAAGCTTTACCTTTCTTCTGCCAAGATTGTGACCTCAACCTTAACCCAACAATGCGACCTTAGAAATGGGGAATTGCTTCACTCACTTTTCCCTTATAAAAACGAACTTTGGCTATAATATGTTAAACATGCATGCAATACTGGGGGCAAGTAATATGCTAGACTCATACAGCTTGTTTTACACTGTCGTTGATAGTCTTTGAAGTGAGGTAGAAATCTCCAGTTTTGATATAATAATTAGCTATTACATACCAATACATAGTCTAGTGATATTACAGAGATGTCAAGCTCCAAGGTGATTCAATCATGTTTGTCCATATTAGATACTATTAAATGGATATGCTGCTTTCAAAAATTTGATCCTGCCCCATTTAGTTCTACCAGAGCTAGAATTTTATAATAATGATTTTATAAAATGTTTTATTTGTAGTGACACGTATACAGTACAGCATCAGTTGGTAACAAGTCATATTGGTGTAGTAAAACAGTATCTTCAAGTGCAATTTCCACAGATGATATACAGCATAATATGCATTAAGAAAAAACATGTATCAGAGATGTGAGTCCGTAAGAGAGTGTTAAAAGGGGAGTTGGAGAACTGTACTGTATACCAATGCTGAAGATATTCCTGCATGCCCCTGAGAGGGGAGAGAACAGTGGTTGTGGTAGAAGAAAGGAGTGAGAGGGAGGGTTGGGGGGAGGTCCCTAAGGATGGGAGAGGGACAAGGGCCGAGGTCAAGAGTAGTGGATTTGTTTTATATCTATTACCTCTTAATAAAACAAAAACACATGCATAAAAACAATCACAACTTTGTAGGCATAATAAAAAAAATCCCTATTTCAAATCCATATCCAAAAACCATCAGGCAAAATATTCTGTATATATTTTAATAGATGCCTTAAACTCAACTCTAGCTTGGGAATAAAATAAAAACAGCACAACCCAGAATGTTTTAACAAATAAAAAAACAGGCTTCTATAGTAATCCAGTCTCTGGCTCTGCACCCCACAGACTCACCAATTCAGTTAAGTGGCTTTAACATAACCATTTCCACAAAGTCTGGGATTTATATGTTCTTAGTACCTTAACAAATTTAGGGGTCTCACTAAGGCGGTTGTTTTATTTTGAGATGGTCTGACACTGACACACTGGTGGACTCAATTTAAGTGCCAATTTGACTTCTGTCGTTGATTGCACTAGCTTCTTTAGTAGTTTGACAGCAAATAGGGTGAATACCTGTACAACCAATACCTTTCTTTTTTTTTTTTAATCTGTAAGTAATTTGGAAAATTATGCAGAAATGTAATTGCTTTTCAACATTATAGGCTAATGCTGACCAACACAACTTCATCGCCCCTCCTTTGCATATACAAAAACACTGCGCTATGATGCTTCATCTCATTGCTCTACACTGGCAGATGTTCTGTTTACCCACTATTTCCATACCTACTCTCCTCTCCATCATAAGCATTTTGCTTCACTTCCAACCATAACCACTCTCATTTGTGAACACTCTCCTCTTCTTCTATCTTTGACTGCTATGCCGCGAGCAGCAGCTCGCGGTATACTGCGGCGTCTCAGTATACCGTGAGCTACAGCTCGCGGTATACTGAGCCTAGGGTAACGGGAGGACGCTAGTTTGTGTCCTCCCGTTACCCTGAGCAGAACTATGGGAAAAAGCCTTAACCCTATAGTTCACCTTTAATACTATGTCTAACTGCACTGCACAGAAGCAGTTCCTTTTTGTGTAATATATACTACGACTGTTTACTTACAAACAGCAGAATATAATTTGGAGTAGATCAACATAAAAGCCATACATAATAAACTAAATATTTTGTAGAGTCATATTGCATATGCTTAATCCATTGTAATATTCCATTGGAATACACGGAATTCATAATTGTTGTAAATATACCAGCATTTTTATGGCGACAATTCATACAAAAAAAAAGAAGAAAAATACTAAAATGATAAAAATGGCAAAATTTCAAAAAGCTTTTTTCTGTTCTGAAAAACATTTTTAAAACACAATGCAGGACCAACCTCAAAGTTAATATTGCATATCCTTTGTTTTAGTATTTGTGGTGACATCACAGCATTTGAATGTCAATAATTAACCCTATTCCTATTGTTACGTAACCTGTGATGTGACACATTGTTTCTGGAATGTGGTTTCATTTAAAAAATAAGAGTGAAATTCAGCTTAGCTCCTGCCTCCAGATGCAATTCGTAAAGTGTTCAATTCTTTACACACTGATAATTCAGCATGAATATTCTTTGATAAACTGAGAAAAATGTGATGCCCCAAGAGCAAAAAAATAAATTAACTACATCTCAACAGTCCTCTAATGTGGTGGCTGCATTACTAGATTTTCAGCAGGTACAGAGAAATACCTGTTTATCTTACCAGAAAGTCCTTGTAACTTCCTAGAAGGTCCTTCTAACTTCCTGAAAAGTGTTTAAGGTCCAAATCAGGAGAGCAGCCTAAGGTGACAACACTGTTCCTTCTTAGATATAGTAAAGTAAGGGAGCATTGTCAGCCTTGGAGCAGGACTGCCAGATAAAAATAAAGAGAAAAAGGCCTGATTTAAAAAAAAACCAATGCCAATAAATCTAAACGCGGGTATGTTGCAACATATTCCTTTTCTGTTTCTGGGTTTAGTTGCTCTTTAGTTACATTATCTATACTGACTGGTACTCCTCTCTCTTACAGCGCCAAGTCTTCATGAACCTGGAATATCTAAAATTTACCAGATGCTCCTTTTATTGGTGAATTTGACAACGCAGCCCACCTGGGCAACTATAATAGCAGTTTATAAAGATCGATTTTTTTGGATGCCAGAGCAATGAGTCTTTGGGAGACAGCATAGGAGAGAGGATGAGTACTGCAGTAATAGCCGTTTCTTTAATTTCACTCTTGCAATGCATTGTGTATTCTCATTTTTTGTTACAACATTGGAGTTGGCCTTTAAAGGATAACAGAACTTATATATAAATAGATTCTAACTTTATCCCCTCGTATACCTCCTTTAACGTACCTAAGATAAACAGGCACTCTTCTTCACCAGCCACAGCCTATGCCAGACTTGAAGGCTCACATCCTTTACACTAAGATGGCAGGCTGCAGTGTACTGCACAAGAGCAGCAGATCCTCCATAGGACCCAAGGGAGAAGTCATCTACTTGCAAGCCTTCATCCCTAAACAGCCCTATGCGGTCTAATCTTTCATTTGAAGGATTCCCTCTATATAAAGATTATTGCATATGGCTCAGCCGATATTTTAACTACAATCACTGACTAAATAAAAAAAATGTAATTTGATATCATTTTCTAAAACTGCAGGATTTTGGAGTCTTGACCACTGCATACATTAGCATCTTAAGATGGCATGCCACTGAAGAACTTAAGTAAGTGACTCTTTCAAATGCGCCCATAAAAAAAAGCTGTGGTACATAGAGAGACTTGTCAGTTAACCCCTTCATGACTGAGGCCCTTTTTTTCAATTTTTGCACCCAGGATCTGTCCTTGGACCCCTTCTTTTTTTCTATCTACACCACCTCTCTTGGTCAGTTAATAACCTCACATGGCTTCCAATACCATCTCTATGCCGATGACACTCAAATATATCTTTCTACTCCACAACTCACCCCCACAGTGTCCTTCCGTGTCATTAATCTACTAACTGACATATATGTCTGGATGTCACAACACTTCCTAAAACTCAATCTTTCAAAAACTGAGCTCATGATATTTCCTCTTGCCCGTGCACCTTCCCCCAACTTTTCCCTTGAGATTGATAACACAACTATTCATCTCTCCCCCATACCAAGGTGCTAGGTATCATCCTGGACTCAGACCTCACCTTTCTGCCCCTCATCCAATCCCTATCCAAATCCTACCGTCTTCACCTTCCTAACAACCCCAATATACGCCCCTTCTTCACCAATGAAACCACTAAGCTAATCATCCACTTACTTGTTATCTCTCGTCCTGACTACTGCAGCTCCCTCCTCATTGGCCAACCTCTACAAAGGCTATCCCTCCTTCAGTCTATCATGACTGCAGCTGCTAGACTCATCCACCTAACCAACCGCTCAGTGTCAGCAATCCCCCTCTGCCAATCCCTCCACTGGCTTCCACTCGCCCAAAGGATACAACTCAAATATTAACCATTTACAAAGCTATCCACAACTCTACCCCCGGCTATATCTCAAACCTTGTCTCAAAGTATCACCCTAACTGTCCCCTCCGCTCCTCCAGAGACCTTCTGCTTTCCAGCTCCCTCAACAACTCCTCCCATGCTCGCCTCCAGGACTTCTCTAGAGTCTCTCCCATCCTCTGGAACTCTTTATCCCAACCTGTCCATCTATTTCCCACTCTGACTGCTTTTAGGCGATCCCTAAAGATTCATCTCTTCAGGGAAACCTATCCCACCTCTAACTAACCACTGAAACATCACGTTCTCAAAAAGTCAATCCCCACACAGCTACCTCCTCATGTACCACTTGCCCGCCCTTTTTAGATTGTAAGCCCTCACGGGCAGAGCCCTCCTTAGCATCTTGTCTTGAATTGTATTGTAATGTCTTCCTTATATTGTAAAGCGCTGTGCAAACTGTTGGCACTATATCAATTCTGTATAATAATAATTTTCTCTAATTATGCCCTGTTGTTGAGTACAAAGCTTTCCATTCTTGATAAACCATGAAAAAATAGGTGGAGGAGACCTTTTTCTATCAGAAGATGATTGGAAGGGGATAGTCTGCTCATTTGCTGGCACGGTAAAATATTAGATGTGTTATTTATATAGATGTGTTATTTAATCTGTACACTCAACCCCTGAATATTAATCTTTATTTTAGTACATTTCATTGTGGTAGAATGGGTGCCAACTTTAACTTTTCTAACCCCTAATTACTTAAGCACCAAATATCTCTACTCACCAACGGATTTAAAAAAAAATAATAATTACTTAATCGTGGTAATATGTCCATAACATCAACTCAGCTCAGATCACTCAGCTATGAAAGAAATAGGTACCTATGCTGTATACATATTAAGTTTTCCTGTAGCATTTATTGCCGTTTGGTTGTTTGCTATAGTGTTCTTTATTATCTTTAAAATAATACTTACTTTATCATTGATCTGGGAGTCTCTCCTAACAGAAACATTTTTTCACTAACTTGCAGTACTTGACTTTGCTTGTGGACTAGTGGATACCGTAAGATGCTGTTGCTTTCCTTTTCTTCTTCCTTATTTTTCTGTGATAATATTTTTTGTTTGGTAAAGTCACATTTCTGTAATAGAAAATGTGTTCAATTACATCACTGATTTAAAAAAACAGCTGCAGTATTTGCTAGAAACCCATCATAAATCAACATTGAACAAGGTTCCTCAACTGCTAAAGACTAAAATCTTACTAACTGTCATGATCCCTAAGCATAATTTTATTACACATATACCAAACAATTCATAAAATGAATTAAAAGTATTCATGATAACAAAACTCCCGTTTCAATCATGTGTATTATGTAGTAGTAATCAACCACAGCAGCAGAGCAACCCTTATTTAGGGGAGTGGCCCTGAGGGCGAGATCCATATCTCTATATCTATATCATGAGATCTTGCTCTCTAGTCCAAAGAAGCTTCTCTACTCAGAACATGCAGCCAAGCCATCTCCATCCAACGCTAACATACTGTATCTTGTTATGGCCATATACAGGTTTGTAAAGGCAGTTTTTATGGTGTCCATAGACCTATATCAGGGGTCAGCAACCTTAAACACTCAAAGAGCCATACAGATAGAGTGGTTGATGCACAAAAAGAGAAGGCGGTACATGAAAATGAGGTTCACTACCCCAGCGTGACTGATGTGTTTCGCCGTTTTTTTTACCATCAGAGGGGCATGTGGCATTGTAAGTCAGCACTGGTTAAAAACACGTAAGGAGAGGATCAACATTTCACATGGTTCACCCCACTTCCCTCCCAGCAATCCACAGGCCATGCAGGCGCATCTTAAAAGGAACGCAAAACATACACTTACAGTCTACTCCCTCATCATAGCCCCAAACAGGACAGCTCATACACAGACCACGGACACCAAACAAGGGGAAGAAAAAACAAAACACCTAGACAATAGCAATTAATATGAACCAATATTGACATTTCACATGAACGAATATTAATTGGATTAACAAATTTAAACAAAAATGTGAACAACAGTATAAATATAAATTTAGGGAGCAGGAAGAGGGATCGAAGCAAAAAGAAAATACATCTAAATAGAGAAATTTCTTGGGTATTGAATTAACACTATGTATGTTTTTTAATGGTAATGTGTACAGAAAAATATTGTGACTGTACACTGGCTGGCAGAGGGGCTGGCAGGGGATCACACAGGTATGTACAGCACAGGGCGGGAGAGGTGGCGGGGTGCTGTCGGTAAGTTCATTTTCTCACATTTTGTGAGAAAGTGAACTTTCTCTTTAGGTGAAGTGCATATAATAGAAAACTGCAATGTGCATGAGGGAAAAAAACAATGCCAATAGAGATGACCATGACTAATGTCCACACCAAGGCAGAATACCAATGTATAAGGATAAGAACACTAGAAAGAAAATAGGTAAACTCAATGGATAAGCTACTTATCAAAGTGTGAATTGAGGGGTGCTAGCTCCTGTGCTGCAAAAGTTCTACGAAATGGCATGGTGGGGGAAGTGAGGGAGAAGGCAGGCCCCCTTAAAGTATTTATAGGCCGAAGGAATTTTTTTAAAGACACTTTCTTATGAAGCACAATAACTGTCAGCCCCTTTGCAGATCTCTTTACACCACTTTAGACTCCCCATCATTATTTTTCCAATTAATTAATTTGTTTTTTTTTATGGGGGAGGTGGTAGGGCCACAAAGTGTTCTCTGTCCAGATTATCTTTAAAATATTACACTACCATTATTCAGTAATCAATAAAATAGGTTCAAAATTACTGTCCGATATCTCCTTGGAATACAAATAAGAAAACATCCACTGAGACTTAATCCAGACTGAATAAAAGGCTATTATATTTAATTGTGCTGCCCTTGATGGGTGAACAAGACATTATCATCTCCAATTTCTATTAAATTTATTCTAGCAATGCCTTTCAGCTACATTTTTCAAGGAACTTCCCAACAAATATTTCATCTTTCCTTTAATACAGCTTGCTCCTTGTTGAAAGCAAGTCAGTGTCACCTAAGTATATGCCACTGGACAGCTCGGTCAGGAAGGAGACTATGATGGGAAAAACATACACAGAAATTATCTATGGCTTTTACATTTCCCTGCTGTATTTCACATTTTGAGACAAAGATGGCAGAAGGAAATCATCCATCAATGTTAACACTTTATATTTCTTTATTTTATGTCACCTTTTCCTCAAATAGCAGCAAAACATTTTACTGTATGTTAAAACTTAACTTGGATATCTTATTTTCCTATGAGCAGATACTGATGAGGTACCTTGAGTCTAATGACAAGGACAGGAAATGAATACTTTGAATTAAAGTCGGTCCTGCTCCACTGAAGAAAATTCTTTAACACCATGAGGACCCTTTCGCTGCCAACGCCTTTTTTTTTTAGTTTTTTGCACACATGATATACCGTATTTTTCGCTCCATAAGACACACTTTTCCCCCCCCACATTTTAGGCATCAAAAATTACTTCAAACTCCCAAAACGTTATACATTTTCTGAAAGCCAACACCCTGTAGAATACAATGGTGGCTGTTGCAAATTTGTATGTTGCGCAACTCTTTATCAAACCCAAAAATGTAGTGAAAAAGGCACTTAAGTTAATTTTAGTGCCCCAAAACACAATACCCATTGTGTTTATGCAATAGAAAAGCTTAGGTTTTGATGAGTAAATAAATACCCAACATGCCCAGGTTAAAATTGCGTGCATCCGTTAAATGGCAACACATTTAATTACCCTTTAAAAGCCCCTTCAGGTCTTCAATTTAGAGATTCAAATAAATATTGGCCCTAGAATTATTTATCTCACTCTGGCGTGCATGGCGATACCCAACATGTATAGTGCGATTGACGTTTTCCTATGTAGGCGCATCCAACGTGTATGTGCGTGAATGCGCACATACACGTTGGGCAAAAAAAATTTTTAAATTATTTTTACATTTATTTTATTCTATATTTTTTAAAACTTTTTTCTTGCTTTACTTTAATTGCCATCACATGGGGTAGACTTATTTTCACTTATTTTTCCATTAAACCCCCTAAAAAATCCCACAAATATCTGTTGATTCTGCCGGAAAAATCCACCTCATGCAGCTTAATGGACGGAGTGAAAATGTTGCTGTACTGCCCCTGAATGTAGATCAGCGTTGTTACGCTCATGTGGGCTGTGACCGCTTGCACTACAGTGGGATAAGAGGGGACTAGGCTTTAAGCATTATAACAACTGATTCACATTTCAGTAACTCATCAATCAGCAGCTGACACACATATCCCTTCCCACTGCTTTCTGGATTAACAGCACTGCCTCCGTTACTGAAACACTCCCACTGTGAGCTGCAGTGTCTGCGAGGGAAAGCATGTGAGATAATTACAATTTATACAGCGCGAAAATATTCCCCAGCGCTGTACAATCGTTTAGACAAGACAAGTAAAAAACACTGATAAGCATCATTGACCTACAGCAACAGTAGGTGAGGAGGACCATGCCTAATCGAGTTTACAGTCTAAGAGGAAGAGGATCAAAGACCCAGAGGTGGGAAAGGGGAGACTGCAGAGGGTGAGAAATGAAGGGGAGAGCTGATAAGCTTCTCTAAAGAGGTGTGTTTTGAGGGATTTTTTTTAAAGCCCTGTAGGGATGGTGAGAGCCTGATGTGGCACAGGAGAGAATTCCATAAAGTGGGGGCATTCCTGGTGAGTTCCTGTAGACAAGAGTTGGGTGGGCGTGAGAGTGAGCAGGATAGTGTCAGGTCATTAGTGGAACGAAGGGGACGATTTGGAGTATATATTCTAATTAGGGATGAAATATAAGCCGGTGCGTGGTTATGCAGAGCTTTGTAGGCTAAGAAGTTTGAATTGTATCCTACAAGAAACAGGAAGCCAGTGCAGAGAATGACAGAGGTGTGACGTGTGAGAGTAGCGGGAGGTAAGGTAGATGAGTCTGGCTGAAGCGTTCATGATGGATTGAAGGGGGGGCAATCTGGGCATGTTTTAGGCCGATGAGAAGGTTGCAGTAGTCAAGTCGGGAAATGATTAGCGCATGGACAAGCATTTTGGTGGTGTGGTTTCCTCGGTGAGAAAAAGTAGAATTTGAGAGATGTTTTTTAGATGAAAACAGCATGATTTAGTGATAGAGTGAATGTGCGGGGAAAATGAGAGTTCAGAGTCAAAAAGCATGCCAAGGCAGCGTGCCTGCGGAGTAGAGGAGAAGAGAGATGGACATGGGGGTAACCTTAAAGGGAGCAAACACGAGGAGGATTTGGCTCAATCAGGAAAGGTAAAGCAATTTATTTTTATGGTCCGAGGCTTGTGCATCATATTGTAACTGAAATTGTAGGCAGTTGGTGTCTGATGGAGCAGGCCATGCTAGTACAGGCAATTCAAGTGGGGAGGTTTCTTTGTGTCTATTGTCAATGTCAATTAAAGTTGTGGGGGGACAAAACTACTACCTTGTCTAGGACCTCAATCTGCTTTAAACAGTCTATGGAATTTTCTACAAAAGGCTGTTTCTATCTGGGAAAAGACTAAAGGGTAACTAGGGTGTATTACCATCTGACCAACAATTTGTATCCAACTAAATACATGCCAGAGGTATGGGAGCATCTAATCATTTTAAACAGGTGATTCAAAGCTAACACAATTAACATCTTAGCCACTTTTTCCCCGAGTGTGCTGGGCAGCCGTTTTCTTTTCACCAGCTTGTTTTGGCTATAAAACAACCCTTTGCTAAATCTCAGCATATTTTTATTCAATCACAATGATTCTCTCCTGCTGACAGAAGGGGAAAGAGACACCTAACTTCCTACGTTTCTAATAATGTTATTATCCAATGAGTCTTCCCTAACGTTGGTTTTAATACATTTGCTATGCATTTCCCCTCATTGTTCTAGTAAGTATACACTTGCAAAAGAAAGATAATATTTTCTGGGTGGAAAGATAATTTAAGCTTTTCAACCTAAATAGTTGCCAATGAGGTCATAAATAGATGCCAATGAGTTTCATTCATTTATATAAGTTGCCATAATTATTCTCTTTTTCAAAGACACAAGACATACATGAAGAAACAATGCTTTTGTTTACACATCTGTTCAAACAGAAGAGATGAAAACAGATTTATCGGGATAGAAGCCAAATCCAATAAACTTAGAAAAGTTATTCACTCACTTGTCTCTGCAAGGAAAAAAGAAAAAACAAAATTACTGTAAAAACATGCATTGTAAATAAATCAACACAGATGGCATTCACCACCCAAAGCAAAACAAAAAGGAAAACGTTTTAATTGCATTTGTGCAAACATGTTAAGAAAGTTTTGTCCTCTTCATTTTAGCTGGTCAAGGATTTCTACCTGAAGGTACAAGATGTTACAGTAAACACAATATTCTAAGATTTAATTCTAGTGTAAGCCTGAGGCAACCATGAATTATACTTGAATTGTCTTAAATCAGCATTCTGGGATCTGTGCCAATCAGTTACAAGACCTACCACACACTCACACTGAAAGAGAGTTCATTTAACTGTCTGCTGTGTTCACTGTAAAAAGAGATGTCTCTAATATCTTTATTTTCAGCAACTGGTTTGACAAGGAGATTTAAGCACATTTAGCCAGGGTCAATTATGGTTCTTATACACCCTTTTTCTAAAGGAGAAATTGCAAACCCTCTGCTGTGGTTAAGCAGAACATCCTCCAGTGTTTCCTTTCAAACATACACCTTTAAGTTTATGACAGAAATATGGCCCAAGTTTACAATTTCAAAGAGTTATGAACTGAAATTTAAGTTAACATGTCTGCATAAAAAAAATACCTCACAAGCTAATATCTGTGTATAAACGACAACTTTATTTCATTTAAACATTTACTTTATTTATGATGAAAATATAATTTCAATTTAGCCCTCTTTTGAAACTATTTGCAATGACAAAACTAAAAATCTCTGTGCAATTAAAAAAAATTAGGGCTGCACCAAAAAAACCTATTGGACGAAAATGGCACTTTGGGCAAATGGCAGAAAGTACCATCTTTCAGCCAAAATTGTGGTGCATCCCTGATTTCTCTCCTCCCTACTGGGCACTGCTATGCGCCCGCTCTGACACAGAGCAGCGTTCAGCGGAGAGGACAGAAATGTTCAGAAAACCAAGTGGGCAGAGAGGAAAGAACTGTGAGGGTGTCACAGGAGGCCAAGCTCTCCTCCCACACCGCCCTGCTCAGCCTCCCATGAGAGATCAAGATGGAGAGCGATGTGGGGAGGAGACAGATGTCAGCCAGGTCACAGAAGGCCAAGCTCTCCTCACCACAACGCCCGCTCAGCCTCATGTGACAGCGAGTCAGGATGGAGAGTGGTTACAAGCACTCAACGATCAGATGGATGATCGCTGAGTGTTTGTAAATAATTGAGGACAGAGTATGTTTTCTGTGTCCCCAATTATGAATGAATAGGAAGTGCTCTGCATCACTTTCTGCTCATTCATGATTGTGGACATAGTAACTCATACTAAATCCTCAATTTATGAATGGACAGGAATATATAGGCTTCCCCTGATATTTCCCTAGAGCCCCCAACAGTGGAGTAAAAATAAATAAATAAAATTAAAATATCAAAATATTTTTTAAAAAGGTTAGAAAAAAAATATTTTTCAGTTTCAGCCTGTTTCAGTTTGAGAATTATATTTCGGTGCACCTTTAAAAATAAATGTAAAACAAAAAATTCTAGGCTCCAGAGGGTGTCCAGTTTCATTTCCATAAAGTACATCCAGTGCTTCCAGATACCATAGCAGAGCTCAACACACAAGCATCGCATTTTATTGAGCAGATTGAAATGCATTGCTGTGAATGCGCAAAGGTGCTCACAAAAATGTGCAAAATTCTTGTGTCACGTGTTTTCATGTGCCTCTATTGAAGTCTATGCGGCCAAACGTGCTGTAATCTGCCCAAAAGAAGGTCATGTATCATTTGCAGCATTCGTTGTTTTTACAACTTGTGACAAAACTCTCACGTGTGAGCAGGGGCTATACAATTGAATGGGATTTCTTGTGTTGAGAGTTTTATCGCACTTAACTTTGAGCGGCAAACTTCCCAAGTGTGAACAGCGACTTATTGAAACTCCCTCTATGCTGTACACTGACATTTGTTTATTTGGTATTCTAGACAAAGAATACTGGCCACACTATACTGGAATATTCTTTGTTAATAAGTCTCTCACCTGTCCTCCCCTTCTGTCCAGTGGAAATGATCGGTTGATCATATTATACATAATGATAAAGTTATATTTTAGAATAGGAAATGTCCCCTAGAATTCCATAAAATCTGTGACCTATGGTTAAATTCTACAGTCACGGTAAATTCAGGGTGACCACCTCCCCAGCCTTAAAGATAAAAGTACCTAATTCACATTGTATGTCAACTTCTTTCACATGTTTTAGAATGTATGTATCTAAGAGAAGCAAACAGGAGACGGTCACTGTTACCAAGCATAGTTGTACTCAAATGTTTTAAATATGATTACTGTAATTGACATATATGCACTTTAATACTTATGAACAACTGTTTGAATTCAATAAAGAGTTAAAAATATTTTTTTTTTTTTTAACCAGAAGGGGTTCTTAGCAGATCTATTGCACATTTCTGAAACACAGGAGAGCTTTTTGTGCCAATACTGAAGGTGTTGAATGTATTTATGTATCCTGCTCCTGTGAGTATAAGCCTTATTTATTTATATACGCAGTGGCTCAGTGTGCTTGCATGGGTTTCCTCCGGGTCCTCTGGTTTCCTCTCGCATGCCAAAGACATGCTGGTAGGTTAATTGATTCATGTCTAAATTGGCCCTAGTATGTGTGAATGAGATAGGGACCTTAGATTGTAAGCTACCTAAGGGCAGGGACTGATGTGATGTGAATGATATTTGGTAATATATGTACCATTTTTAAAGAAAACATGAGCGAGCAGGCAGAACATACACTAAATGGCCAAAAGTATTGGAACACCCCTGCAAATCATTGGATTCAGGTGTTCCGTAAAATCTCCTTGCTACTAAATGTGCCAAATGTTAGTGGTATTATAACAAAGTGGAAGCAACTGGGAACAACAGCAACTTAGCCACGAGGTGGTAGGCCACATAAAATGACAGAGCGGGGTCTAACCTTTTAAAGTAAAATAAACTCACAAGCTGATGTTAATGAAGTTATAAAAATATATTTTCAGACATCCAAAGTAATTAAATCAGAGCATTCACATGGTTTGCCAGGCTACAATGAAATTTAACAGGTAATAGACACGGACTTAGACACTATAACATTACAGGAGGACCTGGATAAAATAGGGGAGTGGGCATTAATGTGGCAGATGAGGTTTAATGTCGATAAATGCAAAGTAATGCACTTTGGAATTAAAAATAAACAAATGGGTTATACAATTATGGGTATGCCGCTGGGGAAGTCAGAAATGGAGAAGGATTTGGGGGTCATTGTAGACCACAAACTGAAAGGTAGTTTGCAGTGCCAGGCTGCTGTAAACAAAGCTAGCAGGGTCTTGTCCTGTATTAAAAAGGGGATGTATTGCAGGGACAAGTCTATAATTTTGCCACTTTATAGATCATTGGTTCGACCTCATCTGGAGTACGCGGTCCAGTTCTGGTCACCAGTACTAAGAAAAGATGTCCTTGAGTTGGAAAAAGTCCAGCGAAGGGCAACCAAACTAATTAGGGGTATGGAGGACCAGAGCTACGAGACGAGGCTACTAAATTTAAACATGTTCACATTAGAGGTGAGGAGATTAAGGGGGGATATGATTTCCATGTACAAAATGTTTAATGGTGGTAGCAACATTAGCGATAAACTGTTTAAAATTAACTCCGTTACAAAAACTAGAGGCCATCACCTAAAATTGGTGGAAAAAAAATTCCAGCACAAGGGGCGAAAGGGGTTCTTCACAGTAAGATCAGTTAGGGTCTGGAACTCACTGCCACAGGCGGTGATTTCAGCAAAGAATGTGGAATTGTTCAAGAAACTTTTGGACGATTTCTTAAGGGACCGTAATATACAGGGGTACGGGTACTCCTAGAATGAGATCCTAATAGGTTGGACTTGATGGACTAATGTCTTTATTCAACCTCAAATACTATGTAACTATGTAACAAAACAGCTAAGAATCCTGTCCTTGGCACCTTTACTTTGGCAAGTAAAGTTGAATAACTTTCAAGGTTTTAAAATGTAAAAGTCAAGTGTGCATTTCAACCTTCTCCAATTCTTTTTGACAAAACTTTCTTTTTTTTGGGATATTTAAGGCCCTAGCCAGGTTTTTCTGGTTTTCTTTTTGCTGTGTTCTATTGGAGAGATGTCACTTCACTTTCTATCACAGAGATATAACAGGAAGTAAAACTAAATGTATCCAAAGGGGAAAATCCCCACAAAGATAGTTCTTACTAGAATAAGTGTCTCCATCAGAAGATTCCCCTTCATTACCCATTCCTGTGAACGGGATGTTGGAGGTTTGATTTCCCTTCACTTACTGTACCAGAGATAATGGTCACCAAGACAAACAGTGGGTGACTCTCCCTACGTACGACACTGACAGCAGTAAATCCTGACCAGGGTTTTATCACTTTCCCACTCTATCCAAAACAAAGAAAAATGTTTTGGCTTTACATGCACGTTAAAGCTGAAATATTTTTTACATGTAAGTGGGGGATAGATAAAGCAATAAACCAAGTTTTTAATAGAATGGGAAACAGTTAGACCCTCTTATTGCTCTCTGAATTCCTACTGAAGGGAATCTCCCCTTTGTGTTGGCACAGCAGCAAGTAGTCCAAATTCAGGAGTTGGTAGAAAAGGGTGGCCATGCAGCAGCTGTACTAAGCAAGAGCTGTCACCCTAGGGCAGGAATGGTGGAGACATCTTGCTGGTGTGATTTATTTAGAAGCAAGACAATCATATGCTGGCAATGCCAGGCACACCCAGGTACCTTGCTGCATGTCTTTTGGGACTGCCCAAAATTGCAACCATTCTGGTTAAAATTTCACTGGACATGCAGCCCGCAACAAATATTCTACATTTAAACAACTCATACAAAAAAATTCCTTATTGATACACCTCTTAAATGCAGTCAGAGCATGAGCCCCTCAATGTGAAAGCAACCTAACCCCCATTGATAGATAGTTCCACAAAATTAATGAAACCATGTTTATGGAAGACCTAACTGCCAACTTATACAACAGATATGACAAGTGTATATCAACATGGTCATCTTAAATCAGATTTACTTCATCCCAAGACTACAAGTAGGCATTGATACCCAAGGTAAGCAGATAATTTGAAGTATCTATGACTGGCGTTAGAGTGGGACCCAACCTTACCCCTTCATTCCTTCAGTCACATTCTATTACTGCTCCCCCCTATTCTCCCTACCCCCAATACTTCCCTTTCTAGGCTTACCTTTTCTCCCAGTTGGCATCCCCATCTCCATACATACTATGCTTCCAATACCCCTTATCCTGTAGTTTTAAGGTCTACCATCTGCCCAAAATGCTGTTTATCCCTCTTACAATATGTTAAAAAACAAAGCTGGAGGGGAATACATACATGCCTATAATAACTTGTCTTTGTATTCTGGGATAGCTGGGAGGTATTTCATATGGAAACATCCCCAATTCCACTGCAATATGTCAAGTAATGTAAAGATGTGTAATGTATGAAAACTCTTGTCATGTTACTGTGTATGTACTTCTGTGGTCTAACTAAATAAATAATTAAAAAAGAGCAGGACAAAATAAAAGAGGATTACAATTTTGACATTACAGGAACATGTGCAGCAGCATAGTTGGTTTTAGCATTTCTGTTTACATACACTTTAAAGTCAAGATAGTAAAAAGAGATATTCAGCAATCAGGGAGGTCATGACCTAGAGCAAAAAGGTTGGGGCCCAAGAAAAAAAAGATACTATTTATTAAAAGCCTGCTTCTAAATAACAGTAAAAGCAGAAGTTTCAGCTGTTTTACAAATATGTTGAATGTGTCTGTGCCTAAAGTGAAACAACTCAAAAAGGTGAAGATGTTAATTGTGCTTAAATAACAGCCTGAAAAAATTTACCTTTTGTCCAGAATTCCTCTTGAATAATAGCAGTGTGCTTTTTTGTATGTAAGTGTGCCTACAGCCTCATAGCTGTATGTCTGCAGTGTGAGATCTATGGCACTGCTGCCTGTGTGTTAGTCTCGGAAGATTTAGTGATGTCACTACTCTGCTGCTCATTGTTCTCCTTGCCAAAGGCTCTGACCTGAGAAAGCAAAACTTGGCATCTACCAAGATGGTAGCCTCCACACAGAGACTCGGTACAGAGCAAGACATAGTGAGTCAGCAATGGGGAAAATACTGTATCAGCTCCAGGGAGACCATAGGAAATACTGGTGCCTTCTTTTTTGGGGGGGACTTCCAGAGTTCAGCTCCTCTTAACTAAAGTGGTCTCTACTGAAAATTATGAGAGGAGCAACACTTGGACACTTGTTCAAAATGACTACAGAGGACATAACAGGCCTTGGATCTTACCAATACTACTCATTGACAGGTCTGGAAATGTGATAAAACACTATATAAACAAGCTGACAGTATTATAAGATTTTTTTTAATGAAATATGAAAAAGTGATCCTCAGAATAATTTCTGTACACGCAGCATTTAGGTCTGCTAGGCACACACATTGCTGACAGCAAGTTTAGTGCTTTATTTTACACCACATTGCAATAACATAAGAAGGGGGTTTACCAATAATCCAGGTTCTACTACAAAGCATCCTGCTATGCCTCCATCGGACTCCCAAAAGGGAGCCAAGCATCTGTCATCTAGTTGGAGGGATTAAGTTCTTCCTTTATAGTGTGATACTTGTACCAATTTATAAAAAATATAGATAGGATTTCTTAGTGCTGATACCCGTCTATATTTTGGCTGGAGCTCTTGCTTTAGAGTTTGCACATGACAGCTGGTAGGAAACGGAGAGCAGTGCAGCCTCCCCCGTCTCAGTCACCACATTTCAGTTGCCATGGTGACTAATCCTGAATTGAATGGTTGTCTTTGTACATTTCTTTTCAGCAAAACTTTATGTAAACTTAACTAAAAATCTTGCAATTGATTGAAGAAAAAAAAAAGATGCATGTAACTAGCGGGTACAGTACTGAGGTTGTGACCAGCAGACATTGTATATTGAAACAGTAATGCAATACTAACTCGGGATAAATTCGGATTTTTTTTAACTTCCAAAATCCCGCACCTTTGGCACACAGCTAATTATTCTGTGGAAACTTTGTTCAAGCACCATGTTCTGATCTCTTCTGTACAGGGAAAAACAAGAGGCCAAGGCCTGGCCACAGAGTTCCTGTAACATTATACTTTCAAGTGTGTACTGAGACTCTTTCACTTCTTAAAATGCAACATCAGGAGCTTGGAGATAAATCAAACCCTGACTGCTACATTTCTGTTAAAGTTACTTTGCTAGCTTGAGTGGATCAGCCTAAGATTCTCTAAACTGAAAAGAACCATTCACATGGTTGCGGTGCGTTAATGCACGCGTGTCAACCTGCGTTACGTTAAGGCAGCCCATTCATTTAAATAGGCTGTCTAATGGACCAAAATGGTACATGTACCATTACTGGCAGCACATGCTAGTGTGTTACAGTGTACTGCACTGCAACACCTCTGTCAGCATGGAGTTTTGGGTGGCATTCAGAATGAATGGCACCGCTTTGCACCAACTCAAGTAATGCTTATTGTAATGCATTACTGCAACACAATAGTGATATTGAGCCTAAACACATTATTAATGTGTATTGTCTTATGAATCTCATTATACACTGAGTGGCCAGATTATTATGACCACCCCATCAGTACTTCGTTGGGCCACGAGATGACTCCACGAGATGACTTTGTTGGGCCGCCTCGTGACTCCACGAGATGTTGAAAGGTGATGCGAGGAATCTGACACTGCACTGTTGCCCTTCTGTTGTCTTGTACCAGTCTTGCCACTCTCCGCTCTGCCCTAACATTGACTAGTCGCTGACGGCCACAATTTGCACGTTCAGACCCAGATTTTCGGCTGACAGTGCAGTCTTTATACACTTTAACAATGAGCCCACCATTTAACGAATTCTGCTGTTTTGCTGATACTCGCTTCGTTCAAAGGCTGGTAAATCGTGTTGTTTACCCATATCTTCCGAAAAAAATCACTTCTACTGTCGTGGTAAACAACCTGCTTCCTTATTTATAATAGTCTGGCCCTCTAGCAACTTCATAGCGAAATTATAGCTAATTTGCCTACAAACGTCAGGTGGTCATAATAAACTGGCCACTCAGTGTATATATATATATATATAATATATA
>NW_017306575.1:244057-256614 GCF_000935625.1 Nanorana parkeri
TAAAAAATTTTGGGGACAGATAGAGCTTTCTTTTGTGACCCCCCAGGGGGGTTATTTTTTTTTTACTATATAATGAAAAAAGTACCATAAATGTTTAAAAAAAAAAAAAGTTTCCCTACGTTATGTTATAAAACAGTTATTCTTACCCATATTTTTAGTAAAACATAAAGGTCGGGGTCATGTCGGGTAAATAGACACCAAACCATGTCAAGCCTTAAAATTGCGTACGCCCGCAAAATCGCAAAAAACGCCCATAGGCGACGATTAAAATGCTTTTACTGCTCATCAGTTTAGTGTTATCAGTGATGAATGGCTCTAAAATTATTGCGCTCACTCCGTTTGCGGCGATATGTAACATGTGCGGCACAATAGGCGCACTCGTCGTTTGCGCACGTAGGCGCACCCGACGCATATCTGCGTGTGTATGTGGGGGGCGAGGACTTAAAAAAATGTTTTCTTTTTTAATTATTTTATGCTTCTTTATTTTTTTTTATGATTCTTTAAAATTTATTTTTTACACACAACTTTATTGCTATTACATGGGGGGCTAAGAAGCCCCCTATGGGATAGCCAATTTACATGACAGAAGACCCCTAATGTCACCTAGGGACCCCAGAGAAGCTGATGAAGCAGAGATCGGCTTCATCAGCTTCTCTAGCTGGAGAGTGACACTAAATGCAGGAAGTGATGTAATACAAATGCCATCTCCTTGAATACAAATACAGGTGACATCCCTTCCTGCTCCATAAAGATAGATACGATTGGTTTGTGTAGACAAAGGAGGAGTCTACACAGGCTCGCTTGCTTCCATTCCCCCCATACTTACCACTGCTCCAGCTTCAACCACTTTTTTCCTGGCAGTGCCCTCTCCAATAGCATTGTCCTATTTGTTAGCAAAGTTAGCCACAACATAACAATCCGAGTTAAAGCCTAAAGTGCGACTGAAGCCAAAACATTCTTATTAGTTTTGGATAGAGTGGAGAGGGATTAGAATACCTGTCAGGTTTACATTGCTGTCTTTTTCCCCATTGCAGATTCACCTTCTACATTTGTCCTGGTGACCGTTATCACTGAAAGTAGAAATAAAAGTCACCAGAACAGAAACAGATGTAGTATCTTCCTATGGAGACACTAGTTCTGGTGACCCGCTGACCACCAGAGATTTCCCTCATCTGGAGAAATTTCCCCTCACTTTCTGCTGTGGCTATCAGACAGGAAGTAAAGGGAAGTCTCCTCAAGAGCACACTGCTGGCAAAAAAAAGCTGACAGGAGTTATAACCTTCCATTACTCTATCCAAACCTAACAAAATTGTCTTAAGTTCTGCTTTACTCCAGGCAAACACCTAAATACACACAAAATACATACATGAGAGCTATTTATCCTTCCAAAAAGTGTAGTATTTCTGTCCAGTCAGTCCCTAGATTTACACAGCTCTGCCCCATCACAATCCTGCCTAGCAGTGGAAGGGACTTGGTCTTTCTAGCAGTTTCACTTTGGGCTTGCTCTCAGGATGTCCATTAAGCAGCACTCCACCGCAAATGTATGGTGTGAACAGGGCACGTGGAAAACACTTGTTTTCTATGTTCCCTGTTCAGAACATGTGCGGCAGTGTGCAAAAAATGCAACTCAACAGAAATTGTGTGAACAAGCCCTCAAAAGTCTCCTTCCTAACTATGTGATCTGATAGTAAAAGGAGAAGCAGCAAAGTGGTGAGCTCCTCTCTGTCACTCTGCTTTCAATTCCATATCAGCATGCTCCTAGCACTGCAGCACACTAGACTGGTTCCTTATGCTGCTTCCTCCACTATCTCTCTGACCTCTGATACACAGCAGACTGCAAGAGGCTGATACAAATTCAAATTGAGGTACTTACAGCTTCTTGCATTAAAAAAATTAGAATTTATTGATGATTACAGAGCAGCATTAATTTGTGATTTTTAGATCTGCCTATAGGCCAGCGTTCAGACAAGTAAAATATTAGAAAAGCATTAGCAATGCAAATATTTTAGACATTATAAAAAAAGTTATCAAACAAATGGTCCCATCCTTCCAAAAAGTTAAAACAATAACTGTCTAAGAATCAAATATCTTAAACTGTCTCTGAGTAAAACAAATGCATAGTCAAAACTGATAATTCTAATCAAATATTTCATATTACTGCAATAATTACAATCTGTTTATTGGAAATCTTCCCCAACTGGACAATAATAGATGCTGGGCAGCTGGAAAAGGCCCTCGTGCGTCATTCTAACAAGCCATCATTTTTTTAGTTCAATTATCAACTATTAGCAAATAGCATAAACAAATACACATTAGGCCTTTTACCAAAAGTCTCCTTACCTCCAGAAGGTGGGAAGTAATATTGGCAGGGAGTTGGGAGAACTGCTTTAATTCAAATACATCTCGCACTGCTGAGCGGCTCATGTGATTCTCGGCTTTGCTCGAACCAACCACATTTTGATTTGAATGAATATAAGCAACTTCAGCCACACCATCTAGGATGGAAAAATTTCAGACATATTTACACACATATAGTAACTAGGATTAGGAAATAAAATACAAAATCATTATTAGCTGCTTCTGTAGAATGACTGAAAAAGAAAAAAGTTCTTTAAAGACCACTGATGTTTAGCATTATTTGCTGTGCAATGTAGATGAAAATGGTAAAAGTTACATTTTACAGTTACACATCAAAGGCATAGCACTTATCCAGCCCCCCCAAAAAAGGAAAAAATTGAAGCAAGTGTCCCAGGTTTATTGTTGCACTAGCCACAAGCTCCATTTAGTTAAAATGCATCAGAAAATTAAATCCATTAACTGTTGTAGTGGCAGCATTGCATGTCAAAGGAGAACTATGGGGGCAACCTTTGTGGCCCAAAGTTCTCCTCAGGGTCACGGGAGGACATATACTGTGTCTTCCGGTGACCCAAAACTCAGTATATAGTGGGCTATTGCCCCTATATGCAGAGAGTGCAGCATCTGGGACGGATCGCACCAGTGCTGGAGAAATGGAGGGGGCCCCTGTGGAAGCAGTGACTGATGGGGTAAATCTAAAAAAAAAAAAAGGACGTGTCCAGAGGTGGACTTTAAAGTGACCCTGTTACCCCACTTAATACGCAGGCTGACCATATCATTAAAATGTAGGGATGCACAAAAATTTAGTCGGAAAAAGGTACTATGGGCAAATGCAGATAGTACCATAATGGCCGAAAATGTGGCTGAAAATTCAGTGCATCCTAACAGCTTCTCTCCTCCCAGGGACAGGAAGGAGCAAGCCCTCTAGAGACAGTTTTCAGCTGTCACAAGAGGCCGCCCCGTTCAGCCTCCTGTGACAGGTGGAGCAGTTAGGATGGGGAGCGGGTTATTAGTTACAAAGTGACACTAGACTCAGTGAGGTAAATCATAAAAATGCATTCAAGTACCTTAACTATTAACAAAAAGGTATCTTATTTGTGTATCACTCGGCTGTAGATCCTCAAATCATCTCTGAATTGGTGCTGACGTCTTGTGATGGACTACAATCTTATGTTTAGTTTACTCATTTGTATTGAGATTGTAGTCCATCTCGGTAGTGAGCTTGGAACAGTAGCTACTTTGCAGCACTGACAAGGACCATGGGGAACAAAAGTAGCCACCCTCCAGAAGGAAGGACAGTGCCAGCATCAATTCAGAGATGAAATTGAGGATCTACAGCCGAGTGATACACAAATAAGTGTCAATGTAATTATTTTAGCAGCCTGCAATGTGTTAAGTGGCGACAGGGTCACTTAAAAGGAGAACTATGAGATGAGTGATTTTCACTCCTCATAGTTCAAGCGTCTCAGTATACTGCTGCTCGCGGTATACTGAGCTTAGTGTGACGGGAGGACGCTAGTTTGTGTCCTCTCGTTACCCTAAGGAGAACTATGGGGAAAGCCCTAACCCCATAGTTCTCCTTTAACCCTTTCGCTGCCAAGGACGTACGTCGTACGGAGCTACAAAAGTGCTTCCAGCTGGCCAGCTTAGTACGCCGTACGGACCTGGCATTTACAGTTCTACTATAAGCTGATGGTTTAAATTTATAGCTGTCATCATGTCATCAGCTGCTCACAAGCCGCTGATGACCGCTATTTTAAAAAATACCGGGAATATACAGGCAAAATACATGTATGTTGACTGTTCCGTCCACAGAATTTGTGATTGTGTTGATAGACTTCTACCACACAGCCTAGGTGACAATCATGTTTATACTGGTTAATCTCCACAGCTTCCTGGGTCACCTCCCTGTTTATCAGAAAGAGATGATGATGCTGATTCATTGTCAATTGAGCAGGCTGGATGCAAGAAGGTGAAGTTTCAAAGCTAAGCCAAGAACCGTTTATGCAATGTGGCAGGCCTGTCTGAATCAGAAGAGTAGCTGAACAGAGTTACAAATCCTTTGACAGGTAAACAGTTCATATACAGCATGTAAAGCTGGTCATACACCAGTAGAATCTAGTTTTAAAAAGTTGTTTTAGGAATGATTATTCAAATTTGTAATGGTAATGGGGTCAAAGTGAGGATCGTTTTCAACTGTAGGGCAAAAAAAAAAAATTAGAAAGGAGCAAGATGGCAAATTTTTCTCGAACAAATGAAATTCTAACAGTGAATGTGATTTTAATTTGAGAAACTCTATTCATTCCAAAATCAAATGTTAAAACCTAAAGAAATTTCAAAGGACATTCTACAAGTCTCTGGTGGCATTATTGAATGTTCTGATAAGATTTTCCGTATGAACGTTCCTACAAAAATCTACCAGCTTAACTCTATGGCCAGCTTAACTGTGCAAATAACTGTTAGCCTGAGGCTCTGCTTAAGAAAACACAAACAGTACCGTCTAAGAACATTTTAAGAAAACATTATATTATTTCTAATTAGAGAGGAAAATGATGGTCAATATGGCAATAACTGTTTCAGGTTTATCACACAAATCAGGCTGTAGTTTGGAGTCTTAAAAATGAAAGGCCAGTGTGAGGGCTAGAGTAAATGGCAATTCTTATCCTGAATATATAAAATATACTGCAATCACAGGGGTTACAATAATGTGCACAACAGTGGCCATCATGTAGAACACTATTACATGCACTAGATGTTTAGCCTATGGTCTTTGCAAATTGCCCTCTCAAATTTACCAAGGTCTAATAGAAAATACTACATAATTTATTAAGTTAGTGCTAAAAGATTATGCCACCTAAGCACCCTAAATAATATATTAGGTCACAAACACACAGGCTACACTCTACACTCAACTAATATACTAATCAAAGATGTAGTATGCGGTTTAGCATTGTCCTGCTGAAATATAAAAGGCCTTCCCTGAAAAAGACATTATCTAGATGGGAGCATATGCTGCTCTAAATCCTGGATATATCTTTCAGCACTGATGGTGCCTTTCCAGATGTGCAAGCTGGCCATTCCATATGCACTAATGAACCCCCATACCATCAGATATGCAGGCTTTTTACCTGAGCACTGATAACAAGCAGGAGGGTCCCTCTCCTTTTTAGTCTGGAGGACGCCTATGATTGCCAGAAAGAATGTACAATTTTGATTTGTCTGACTACAGAACAGTTTTCCGCTTTGCGACAGACCATTTTAAATGAGCTTTGGCCCAGAGAAGACGTCGTCGATTCTGGATCATGTTCAGATATGGCTTCCTCTTTGCATGCAACTGGCTTGCTCTTTGCATTTGCAACTTGCATTTTTAGATGGCACATGGACCTGTGTTCACAGAGAGTGATTCCTGAGCCCATGCAATGATGTCCATCACAGAATCATGCCGGTTTTTAATGCAGTGCTGCCTGAGGGCCTGAAGATCCAATAAAGCATTTTGGCCTCGTCCCTTTTGCTCAGACAAGGCAATGCCATCCAAGTGCAAGCGCTTTCAAGGCCACGCAGGGTCCCCTTTATCAGGCTAAGAATGATCACTCTTAGCCTGATGAAGGGCACCCTGCATGGCCCTGAAAGTGTTTGCATTTGGATGGCATTGTTTTGTCATTAAATGGACAAATATGACTTAACTGGTAATATCATTGAATTCAGTGTATACTTCGTGGTGCTGTCCATGGTCACTACAAGCACCCACCTAGACTCCACAGGTTAAACTACAAGCCAGTAAGGAGTGCAGCGAGACACATTTTTTTTTTCATTGAATCTTTTGGTGATATTATATACACTATAGATGATAATATATTTCAAATCTTTGTAATTTTACGTTGAGGAACATTATTGTGAAATTCGACAATTTTTAGATTCAGCTTTTCAGATTTGTGATCCCCTGCCAATCGTTACTTCTGCGACACTCTGACTCTCCAAGATGCTCTTTTTATACCCAATCATGTTACTGAGCTGTTGTCAATTAAACTAATTAGTTCCAAAATGTTCTTCAAGCTCTTCCTTGTTAGTACCACTTACTTTGCCAGCTTTTTGATGCCCTGTCCCGACTTTTTTCTGGAGACGTGTTGCTAACATCAATTTCAAATTTACCTTTTTTTTCTCTTAAAATTATACTTTTTCTCAGTTTAAACATTTAATATGTTTTCTATTGTGAATAAAATCTGGGTTTATAAGATTTGCAAATCATTGCATTCTGTTTTCAGGTAGATTTTACACAGCGTCCCAGCTTTTTTGGAATGAGGGTTGTATACATGAGATCATGAATTATAACATCTATGTGTAGGCAGGTAATATACATGAGATCATTAATGACAATGTGTATGTGCAGGCAGGAAATATACATAAAAGATCATGAATGATAATGTATATGTGCAGGCAGCTAATATACATAAGATCATGAATGATAATGTGTACATGGAGGCAGGCAATATACATAAGATCATGAAGGATAACATGTATGTACAGGCAGGCAATATACCGTATTTGCCGGCGTATAAGACGGGGTTTGAGACCCAAAAAAATCGCCCGAAAATCGGGGGTCGTCTTATACGCCGGGTATACTTCGGTATACTGTATGTAGCTTCGGCTACATACAGTATACCGCGCTGAGCCAATCACGGCAGGCTTTGTATTCTTTAATACAAAGCCTGTATTTACTGCATACAAAGCCTGCCGTGATTAGCTCAGCGAAAAATCATGAAATATACCCTCTATGTGCAGGCAGGTAACATACTGTACATGGGATCGTTGAGATATCAAGATGTATATGTGCAGGTAGCCAATATACATAAGATCAGGAAGGATAACATGTATGTGCAGGCAGGTAATATACATAAGATCACAAATGATAATGTGTCATCATGTGTTTGCAGCTAATATATATAAGAACATGAAGTATAATGGGTAAGTCTGTGCAGACAGTAATATATACAGGCCATAAAAGCAGGGAGCAAAATAATATATATAGATCTATATATAATCTACCTACACACATGACCATGGAGTATAGTGTGTTAGTATGCCCATGTAGATAATATATACACAAGACTATGAAGCATTATAGGTGATTATTTTTAGGCAGATTATATAAGAACAAGATGTATAATATGTACAGTATGTATTTTCAAACAGCTTATACAGGTGAAACTCGAATAATTAGAATATCGTGCAAAAGTAATTGCAGTAATTGCTGCAAAAGGGGCCCAAACCAAGTACTGAGTACATATGCATGCTTGTACTTTTCAGAGGTCCGATATTGTTCTATGTACAATCCTTGTTTTATTGATTGCATGTAATATTCTCATTTTCTGAGATTGTGGATTTAGGGTTCTTGGGGTTTTCATGAGCTGTAAGCCATAATCATCACAATTATGACAAATCACGGCTTGAACTATCTTGCTTTGCATGTAATGAGTCTATCTCATATATTAGTTTCACCTTTTAAGTTGCATTAGTGAAATAAATGAACTTTGCACGATATTCTCATTATTCGAGTTTCACCTGTATATATACACAAGACCATGAAGTGTAACATATCATTTTTTTCAGATAGGCTATGTACAAGACCATGAAGCACTTACCGAAAATTCTGTCCAGAGACCCCAGACTTTCCTTCTGAGTGACGAGTGTTTTATCAGTAGCACTGTTGTCCAAATTTGTTCTGGAGTATTTCTTGTGAACTACAGACTTCATTTTTGTTGTTGATCTGTTTGAGTTTGAATCTTTGTATATTGTGGTTTTGCCTGTCTGCTCGGGATGATGAGAAAATATTTTGTCGCCATGAAAGTCATCATCTTCAGATGAAGAAAAATCATCTATTGTCTGTGAATTCTTTTTTTCTGTATCACCTTTGCTGGGATATGAAGTGTTTCTTTGTTTTAGAAAGCTAGGTATAGATGGTATTGCAATGTCGTCAGACTCATCACTAATATAGTCACTGCCACAGTCCGACAGGTTCCTCATTTTCTTTTTTGGAGTGTTACATTCAAAATCTGAACTCACCGATTCATCAGATTGTGGCATAACTCTTGCCCTCATGGCAGATTTTATGGGTACATTACTTTTATTGGCTTGGGTGGGGAAAACAACATTATCACTTTCATCTGAGCTGCTGTTAGTCTCCATGACAGCTTCTGAAATCTGCCCTTTGTTTTTTACCACTGGGTCTGAATCTTCATCAGAATCAGATAATATATTCAAGCCCAAATTACTGCTTCTTCTTTCTTTTCCAGTGACTTCTAAACCTTTTTTGAACTTGCAAGCTGTATAAGCATTGTTGCTTTTGATTTTAGAATGTTCACTTGAGGGGCTTCCTGAAAGGTCAGACTTCTTGTCTTGATCACCAAGTGCTGTCTCAAGCAATCTTGAAAAATCGCATTGCTGTAATGTAAGTTGTTTACCACGGTCTGCACCTGCAGAGGCGTTACTTTTTCTCCTTGAATCATCATTAATTTCATCATCACTATCACTAGTGAAATCAAAGCCCTCCTTTGGAAACCGATGATGGGATTTAAGATTCTTCTCTTCATTCTCTATACTTCCATCCTGCAAGGACAAAGTCCGTACACATGACTGAAAACTGTATAGTTCTCATACTAATTATTAAACTATCTGACAAATCTAAATCTGAAATTCTGATTTAATCAACATTAAAACAACTATGTTTTATATTAATTTGAGGAATTATATCTGTCTATGCCAAAGTAACTATGTTCACGCACAATAACCCAATTACACCAGTATAGACAGATTACACCCACATCGCATCATTGCTGAATGTGAACACTCTGGGAAAGGCTAGGGACTGCCAAATGTTGCTGCTTTACTGGGTCTGAATCTGGGGGTACTAAGGCTTCAATTTATCAGATCAAGAAGTAAATTACACAACACTGTAAGTACAAAGAAATATAAAGACCTAAGCACTTAGTCACAACATCTTTGCTGACTGGGAGGATCACAGTTTATAATGGAAAGAAGACATCGTATAACCAAGTGTCTAGGACGCCAGCACTAAAAGAAGACTGGAGCAGAATTTTCTCCAGAAAAACTCTTTATTTACCCATGCCAGCAAGACCAATATCATAACTTCAAGCATAGATCAACTTTAGGTTGCAAAGCTTTATACTAGAAAATATTTTCTTAACAAAAACATATAGGGATAGCTATCTAGCTAGAAGTAGGTAAATAAATGTGTCTAGGCCATAGGCCAGACCCATCTTCTGATGGCTACTTCCAGCAGCATAATACACCAGGTCACAAAGCTCACATCATCTCATACTGGTTCCTTGAACATGACAATGAGTTCACTGTGCTCCAACGGCCTCCACAGTCACCAGATCTCAATCCAATAGAGCACCTTTGGGATGGGGTGGAACGGGAGATTCACATCATGGATGTGCAGCCGACAAATCTTCAGCAACTGTGTGATGCTGTCATATCAACACGGACCAAATCTCTGAGGAATGTTTCCAAAACCTTGTTGAATCTGTGCCACGAAGAACTAAGGTAATTCTGAAGGCAAAAGGGGGTCCCGGTACCAGCAAGGTTTACCTAATAAAGTGGCCAGTGAGTGTAGGCAGTCTAAAACATCAGAGAAGGTTCTAATCCCTCAACTATAACAGGCTCTCTCTGTATTTTCTGAAGACTATGATGGCTGGATACTTACAGAGCTTTGTTGCCACAGTAATGACTTGCAGCTCGGCTTGCTGATACCGGAATTTCCGGTATTGGATTAAGAATCGGGAGTATTTGGGCGAGTAAGAGTACTCGGTATCGGCACCAATACTAGTATCGGTGCATCCCTAGTTCATAGCTATCTGCAACAATTAATTACAAAAATAAGAAATAGAAAGATAGGCAATATTAACAGATACAAAAAGACATTTCTGTAATAATCACGGAGAAGGAAATCTATTTACTTCCATGGAATATGTATGCTACCTTTTTTTCTTGAAATCGAATTAAAAACAAAAATCAGCATTATAGAAGCAACACAAAATTCATCACCTCCGTCTTAATGAATTTAATGGATAGGTATCATGTTATGTCATGAATATACCTACAAACAACTACATACAAGCAGAAACTGTCCGATATGCAAAAAGCTATACAAATTGTTGCTTCTGAGCATAAAGAGCTTTTCATCCAATCAAGCTCCCTGGCAAGTAGTTTGATTTATAGCATGAAATAATTCATTCTGCATGCACTCTTCCAACTTTTCAAGTTATATGACTTTTCAAACTAAACAACATGCAAGGGCCAAAACACTACATAATCAAGTTATTTGTAAGAAAAACATACAGCAGGGGTGGGCCAAAGCTTCAGTGACTTCGAAGCCAGACATCATACTGATAAGTAATTAACAGGCACGTTTTATAATGTTTTAAACAGTGAAGAGCTCGGTGACTGCTTGGAACGGAGGCATTTGTAGTCAAGGGGAATGCATTCTAGCAGCAATATGCTTCAGGTCACTCAGCTCTTGAAGCGGTTAAAACAAAGTACCATTCTTTGGAAGCATGAGAGACATATACAAAACATATTCCCTGCAGAATACTGTACCAAGCACAGCACCAGAGTAAAGTTTATGTGAGTTTAACACAGCGTGTAATCTCCTATGAGGAATTACATCACTAAAACTCATTATAAACTTTACAATCTAGGAACAACAGCCAGTTACAAAGGTTCTTTGATTCTCACCTTTATTTTATTTTTTGGAGTAGACCTTTTGTGTGCTAAAATAATAAATGCATTTGAAAGCAATAATGTTATTTATACAAAAGAATAACACGACTGAGTCATGAGTATGTTAATATGAGTTAACAGGCCCTGTGAAACTGCTAAAGTCAAGGTTTTGAGCAAGGAAAAAAGCCAGTGTACAACAATAAGTGTGGGAAAGCTAACTGCTTTACTATCACATCAATCTTACACCAGCATGCAGTAAAGCACATACAAAAAAATTAAAATGTGTAAAACAGAGTCAAACTTTTTTTTTTCCAATTTACCATGAGAGCCCACTCACACAGCAAAAAAAGCAAATAAAACTGGGCGATTCAAGCACAGAAACAAGAATTTAAAACTGTTATTTAATGGGATTCCATTCACATGTAATTATTAGCAAACATATAAACAGGGAGAGGATGCATCATCTTCTATAGTACACAAATATATTTAAAGGAATCTAATGATACGTAGCACCAGTGGCGTCACAGGGGGTGCAGCTCACACCAGTTGACACCAAAATGACTGACAGTAATTTTGGTGTCACTCCTTCTGAAAAGTCAGGCACTCAGTCATGGACCGAGAGCCTGACAGCTGCACAAGAGAGGAGGGGACCCAGCAGCATACCTTATCCTGCCAGATGAACGTCCCCTTCTCTTTTTGCCGGCGTCCATCACCAAGATGGCAGCCAGCAGTGAAATGCACGTGATGTCATTACATGCGTGCGTGCATAATGACTTCAAAGATATACACAATGAAATGCACCCCGGGTGACACCTGGCCTAGTGATGCCCCTGCCTATCACTAAGATATTTTTGGAATAATAACTGTCATTATTTATGTAGTACTATTTGTTATAAATTGAAAGTAAAAAAATGAAATGCACCCCGGGTGACACCCAGCCTAGTGATGCCCCTGCCTATCACTAAGATATTTTTGGAATAATAACTGTCATTATTTATGTAGTACTATTTGTTATGAATTGAAAGTAAAAAAAAAAAAAATACAAGATATGTTACCAAAATCATATAAATAGACACAGCTAATTAGTGATAATAAAGTCAATTAAAGATGTATACCAAAACATTTACATACATTTTTTTTAAAAGTCCCCCGCCCCTCACAGACGCATGCAAAAAACATGCGTCGGGTGCACCTATGTGCGAAAACGACGATTGCGCCTATTGTGCCGCACATGTTACAAATCACCGCGAATGTCGGAGTGAGAGTAATAATTTTAGGGCCATTAATCACTGATAACACTAAACTGATGAGCAGTAAAAGCGTTTAAAGCATCGCTTATGGACAGTTTTCGGTGTGGTCGTTTTTCGCGATTGCAAGGCTATAGTTCGGTCATGCTGACTGGTGAGACACCCTAGCATTTTTCAAGCCCTGTGTGTGTATGTATGTATATATATATATATAGA
>NW_017306575.1:256769-290332 GCF_000935625.1 Nanorana parkeri
ACCTACATTACATGTTACATTTCCATTCAGCCCTGCTAATTATCCTCTGGATTTCAAGGGGACTATAGGTTTTATTATTAGATACTCTGGGGTTGCTTTATTGAAGCCAAATAGACTTTTAAATTTGCAGGAAATGTTCCCTCAGCTTAGTGAATGAGGTGAAAATTAGGTTTGAAAGAATACGCAATCATGAGCAAGGAAAATAAAAAAAAATAGTATTGTTGGTTGCACTTGATTGGCTGATGGAAGTCAGCAGATGACCACCTCATTCACCATGTTAAAGCAAAATTATCTTGCAAAGTAAAACATCTCTTGCAAAGTGAACAGCCTGTTTTCTCTTAGTAAACGAGCCCCTCAGTCTGTGATTAGGGCCTGGTTCACACCTGTACGTTTTGTAGCGCGTTCAACGCTCTACGAACGCTCTACAAAACGCTCAAACATGAAAATCCCATTGTTTTCTATGGGTATGGTTCACACCTTGACGTATTTCAGCCCGTCTGAACGCGCTACAAAACGGCCTACGCCTGAAAAGATACATGCGCTTCTTTGCGGCGTTTTTGTCGCGCGTTTCCATTGGGATACAGCCAAGTAGCCCTCGGAAACGCGCGTTTTTAACCGCAAATCGCGGTAAAAACGTGCTTCATGAAACGCGCATAGTCGATACGCCTAGGTGTGAACAGAGCCTAAAACCTTTCATGGAGGGGTGGGTAATGCAGGAAAAGTTACTCCTACTTAGTGCACATTTCAGCTTGGGCTGTTGACTTCTGTAAACAGGTTTTTGTTTTTTTCCTAACAGAAAGTAGGGAAAAACACAAAAATGCGAAAAGGGTACATGCGGAAATACAAAACATAAAAAGATATATAAAATAATAAATAAGACTTTTTTTTTTAAGATAAAGTCTTTTATTTGATAAATACAGCAAATTAAATAAGTATAGGTTATGAATGTAATTATCATATTTGTAGAAAATCCACTTTATATAGCATAACATTTACTGTGTGAATGCATAATTTAATGTGTAAAAAGTTACACTTGCTATCACGATAGTATCCATATGCCACACCCAAGGGTGGCCTCCACATGTAGATGCAAGTTTTCCAGCAAGCATATTTTGCCAGTATTACAATGATTTACCACTTAGTACATATTGAGTGATGTAACTTGGGATACAGTTATCCTATGTAAATGAGTCACTTGGGTGAGGTGGTAAAACTTTGTATATACATAAAATCTAGACAAATATACTCACATCTGCAAAGCTGTCAGAAAGTTAATTTGTAGAAAGTAATAGTAATTTTCTCATCTGTTTTAATTTCTTTTGGGCATATAAAAGTGTATATTTAGCTTGTGGTGAAGACACATCGTAATCATCAGTGAGTGGTGCAGCAGTACAGAACTGTTATGGCTATGGCATATGACTATAACGTATCAATACATATTATGAGACTATTATAACATATAAATACAACTCTTCAAACGCTCATCAGATTTGTATATATCTAATAGAAATGTGGGATGGCTTTTGAGTTCTCCTATTGAATACAGGTATGTTAATATTTTCTCCACAAATGTATTACACATAGTAATAAGGAATACTCACTGTGTTTGTGTCACTTGTTACCGATTGCTGACTTAGGTACATGGTTGCACTCTTGATTCCTGCTTCAACTTGACCTTCACGCTGTAACAGGATTTGTAAGAAACATGTAGTAGTGAATGTGTATAACACGTTTAGCATTCATCTTATGACCCACATTTCCACCATCAATATGTAATACCTGGGTTTATAACATTTTCATTTTTGCTTATGAAGTTCTTTTGCTATGGCATTGCTTTATCCGTGGCAATTTTTGACACGGTAGTACAGCTGTTCTGCGTAAGACTTCCATGTGCAAAAGAGGGGTTAAATACTTCTACTTAATAGTTAAAGGAGAACTATGCGGTTAAGGCTTTTCCCCATAGTTCTCCTTAGGGTAACGGGAGGACACAAACTAGCGTCCTCGCGTCACGCTAGGCTCAGTATACCGCAAGCTGTAGCTCGCGGTATACTGAGACGCCGCAGCTGAAGCGGATCCTGACAATTATGCCGGGATCTGCCCAGCTGCGTGACTGACAGCTGGCTCTGCCTATATAGAGGAGTGGGGAGGGGGGAATACAGCCCCTCCTCTGTCACGGCAGAGAGCCGTGACAGGATCGAGAGATGTGCAAACCGCCGGTATGTGTTCGCTCACCTCCCGATCTACTGAGCCGGCTAGAATTATGAGGTGAGTGAAAAGCACTCACCTCATAGTTCTCCTTTAAGGTATTTGAATGCATTTTAAGGTTTAACTCCTGAGTTTAGTGTCACTTTAACAAGCGGGGAAATTGTATGCTTTAAAAAAAAAACAATAGAAGGCAAACACTATACAATTTGAAAGTAAAGCGTGTTTTTTTTTTAAATGCCTTATATGTTAAAGGATAACCAAAGACAAGAACTAAAATGTAATATGTTGCAGCTAACCTGTCATTAGCTATGTACGGTGGCTGCACTCTTTTCCAGGTAAGAACATTTTCAGCAAGTACAGAAAATACCTGTCGGTCTTGACAGAAATGCTATGTCCTTGCCACTTTCTTTGAGCTGAACTGCAGGCAAAAGCTTTTATTTTTCTTTTGTAAACTATTAAACACCCCACCCCCATATAATGGAGATAAACAAAGGCAGATGTGTTTGAAGTCTAGCCTGGGTGACATCCATGTCTCCCTCCAGATACAGTGAAGGAGTGAGTGTAGCCACCCAGGTACAGGTAGGGTGTTATTTTTAGAATTAGCAGGTAAAAATAAGGGAAAAACCACATCTGAGGACTGGTAAACTGCAATATATTACTTTGATGTTTTTGGGTTTAGATAAGCTATAATCTTTATGGAATACAGATTGTATCAGCTCTCTTGGAAGAACACTGATAAGATACAGAGAATCATATACAACAAAACAACATTTGCAAGAAGTAAAAACAGCTGTTACTGAAATCCAATCACCAATATTTAAGGAACAGAAAACTATAAAGATAGCCTCTACTATTTATTGAATCTGCATTGCCAAGTATCACAGAAACAATACACGAATAAATTAAAGATGCTTCCACCTAATGCAAAAATAAAAACATTAGTGACATAAAAATATAAACAAAAACAACAGACCTCTAAAATATCCCTCGTCAGACATGTCCCCTGAATTCTCAGTTTGAACAGGTTGTGGATACCAAATAATTCGCCTTTGTGCCCTGTTGATCCTTGGACAGCTTTAAAGTAGCGTTTAGCATTTTCACTTCCAACCACCGCACAGTGAAGTTGCTATTAAAAAAAAAAAAAAGACAAAACTGAAAACATCAGAGGGCTGTGGGCACACATCTGCAGATAACAGGAAGTCACATCAACAGGCACTGTGGTCCAGGGTTCCCAAAAGTTCATCTATCAGTTGTTTATCAGGGGAGTGACAAAGTCAAGAAAGATTTCTGTATATGTACAAGTACTGTATCTAGTAACCTAACTGAGTAACTAGTATGTAAACCAGATCACACACGCGGCTGAAATTTCGGTGCCTCCGTATTAGGTAGGCTCTACCACTACAGAGATGTCTGATTATACAATATCTTTTAGACTGACCAACAGCTATATAGTTCAAGGTTCTACCCTACTGGATATACATTAAATCAGATTTTTACATGTACCATCACAATAAAGGAGATTGTACAGGCAGAATGTAGCATGTGCCCAGCTTCAGACAGATGTAAATGAGATTAAAAATGCATTAACAAAGGTTATATGATGTGGTTGTGTGTGTTTCAGTTCAATGCAGGAAGCAGTCTTACCTGTTTGTAAACCTGCCTTAAATAGATCATTTCTTCCACGGTGCCCAGGGATATTAGCCTAAATACTTTTACATCCCTGCATTGTCCAATTCGATAGGCTCTAAGAAACAATAAAACATCACGGTTATGTAATTACAGTATGCTTAGTGCATGTTTGCTTATATTTTACAGCTCCAAGGATAATACATGTGCTGTAGAATCATATTACTTTTTCCCGTTTCATCATCATGTGACCATTCAGATTTTGACTTTTATATAAAATGTAAGTTGTACATTGAAAAACTCGAAGGAACATAGTGATAATCAGGGCTTGAAAATTCACTCGTCCTCTCGTCTGTGACGAGAGGACGCAGGCGTTGGATGAGTAGCTTTCAGGCCGGCCATTCTAATTAAGCGGCCGGCCGGGAGCTTCTTGGATGGCTGTTTATGTACAACCGATCCAGGGGCTGCAGAGCCGCTGGATCCCTCGTGTAATGTGTGTGGGTGTGCGCCCTCCCTCTCCACCGCTGCCGATCCGTTGTGTCCGGTGAGGGCTCGGCACCTGCAGGGCGGCTCTGTCACCGGAGGTCAGCGGGAGACCATCACCTCCTCCTCGTTCTCTGAATGCAGGAGTGATGTGTATTACATCACTTCCACATTCAGCTGTCATTCTCCAGCTTCTGTAGCTGGAGAGAAGCTGGTGAAGCCGATCTCTGCTTTATCAGCTTCTTTGGAGGTCCCTAGGTGACATTAGGGGTCCTAGAGACCCCTGATGTGACCCTAAATTGGGACCTGCCTGTGTAAATTGGCTATCACATAGGGGGCTTCTCATCCCCCTATGTGATAGCAATAAAGTAAAAAAAAAATTAAATTAATGTTACCCAAACAAAATGTAAAGTCAAATATAAAATAAAACACAAAAAGATTTTTTTAAGTCCCCTGCCCCCATATACACACACAAACATGCGTTGGGTGCGCCTACATGTGAAAATAGCAATTGCGCCCATTGCGCCACACATGTTACATATCACCGCAAAAGTCAAAGTGAGGGCAATCATTCTAGGGCCATTAATCACTATTAACACTAAACTGATGACCTGTAAAAGCTTTCAAAGCGTCACTTATGACCAATTTTGGGTATGGATTTGTTTTGCGATTTTGCAGGCGCACGCAATTTTAAAGTTTGACATGTTTGGTGTCTATTTACCCGACGTGACCCCGTCTTTTATATTTTATCAAGTCCCCACCCATACATACACGCATGCAAACATGCGTCGGGGGCGCATACGTGCGAAAAAGACGATTGTGCCGCACATGTTGCATATCGCCGCGAACGTCGGAGTGAGAGCAATAAGTCTAGGGCCATCAATCACTGATAACACTAAACTGATGAGCGGTAAAAGCTTTTAAAGTGTCGCCTATGGCCAATTTTGGGTATGGTAGTTTTCTGCAATTTCGCGGGTGCGCGCAATTTTAAAGCTTGACATGTTTGGTGTCTATTTACCCGACGTGACCCGATCTTTTATATTTTACCAAAAAACTGGTTAATAATAAATGTTTCCTAACATAATGTAAAAAAAACTTTTTTTTAAAAAAATTTTCTGTAATTTTTCCTAATTATAATAAAAAATAAAAACCCCAGTGGTGATTAAATACCACCAAACGAAAGCTCTTATCTGTCCCCAAAAAATGTTAACATAAATTGCAAGGCTATAGTCTGGTCATGCTGACTGGTGACATGTTTGACTGACTGGTGAGACACCCTAAACTTTTTCAAGCCCTGGTGATAAATCTGCCGTCGCTGTCCAATAAACCATTCGACTGCCACACATTGAATTCAATTACGTCTGATTTTTTTCTTAGCAGAAATTAATGTGAAATTAGAAGAAATCTAAAGAAAATTTACTTTTAGAGATACTGGATATATCAACTACAATAGGAAAACTAATTCTGTTAAATTAGACCTTTACATTTTACCATAATACTTTATAAACAATGAATAAAAAGTAACAGAAGGGATAAAGTACTTTTTTTTCCTGTTCAGTGGTGTTTAAAGAACTTGGGGCAAATTACATATTAACCCTAGCAGTAGGGCTGCCCTCGCACTGCAAAGTGCTTGTTTTGGTCTAGGGTCTAAAATAAAAAAATCGATGTATACTCACATGAGCCTCAATCCAGCTTGACTGCTAGACCGGTCCCTGCAGCCTTTTCTCCTCCAGGCTCCGGGAGTCTAAGCCCCACTGATAACCTCACATTTAATACCAGTCCATTGACTTGCATGAGAAGTGAGGATGATAATGGGCATTCCACAGCCGGAGCAGAGGATAGGGTAGTGATAAGTGGTCATTGAAGCAGCTGAGTGAGTATATCTTTTTTATTTTAGACTCTAGATCAAAACGAGCACTTAACAGGGCAGCAGAAGGCCAGGTGTCTAATTACTGTCTGTGCTAGGCTGGGTTCTTCGCCCCTCCCTTTTCCTAAATAACCTTGGGGCTGCCAGAGACAAGTGAAGGCGAATACTATAGAGATTGTCGCTTGGGTGACAGCTCTAAGTCCCCTGACACCACACCCAAAATGGAGGGGCCCAGCAGCAGTCTCATGGCTTTTTAGAGGTCTACACAAGATAGGCTTTTACAGGTAAATGCCATGCATAAAACACATTAAATGCACATATAAAAACTTATGGGAAAATAGTTGTTGAAATGAATTATAGTTGCCATATTCCTGAGTGTAAAATACAGTAATACAAACAAAGCTACTAGGCCAAATTACCTGTCAATTGCCTGGAGGTCATTTGCTGGATTCCAAGTTGGATCAAAGATCACCACTATGTTTGCTCCAACAAAATTAAGCCCTAGTCCGCCAGCCCTTGAAGAACAGAAGGAAAACAATTACCACTAAACACATAACTAAAATTGTAACTTCATAAAAGCTTGCACTTAAAGTTAGAACTTACATGGTTGAAACTAAGCAAATGTTCACATCCTGTACAGTGTTGAACTCCTTTACTATATTAACTCTGTCTTCTGCCTTGGTGCTACCATCCAGTCTCCGATACTCTAGTCCTGATGCCATGCAGTATCTTTCCAAAACATCTAGAAGCTAATGTACATAATATTAACAAAATAGTGCAAGGAGAAAAATAAGGTTGTGCAGGAAATCTACACTTGGAATCTGTGGGGCATGGATTAAAAAGCGTGTGACATTTAAAGAAGAGCATCAGACCTTACCTTGAGGAAAAGCTGTTTACTTGGCACTACTTGGCTACTCCACATAACAGTAAACATTCTAATTGGTTACTTTGTTCTTTAAAAATGATTTTGTAGTCATACAAAAGTATTTAACAATTACATAGTGGAGTTGGTACCTCTAGGTGCCTTCATGCACTTTCTGACATGTAAAAGAGTGCTCCTGGACCTCAGAAAAGGACACAGAGGGCAGCCCCTTCTTTATCTTTTTGGTACTAAAGCACCAGGGTACTAAAAGGAATATAGTAATTTAACAGCTATGTATTATGCTATATACAAAGGGCAAGATGGATAAATGTATATGGAAACATTATTGTAAATGGAATGTTGTTTTGAAACGTAATAAAAGTAATTGAACACAGAGGGCAACTCTTATGGTCACTGGCTCTAGCAAGCCGCATCCCACACTGCTGTACCATTGGTTTGCGAGTCACTAACATACACAGGAGCAAGAAACGGTTTCCCCGTCTAAGCACCCCGCAACATTTCAAAAAGTGCATGTGAGCACCTTGCTGTTCCAACACTATTATGTACGAGTCTGTTAAATGTTTTGTTAGATATTAAAGTCAAAAGTGTTTTAAGCCATGTTGATTAAATCACTTACAATGGATGCTGCTCCTTGATGTTTAAACGTTTTAGTTTCATGCAGAATCAGCTGGTCCCCTGAGCACTGGCCCTGATATCCTGTCTTAAGGTGGCTCCTTTCCCTTGCAGGGCCTTATGGAGCCAGCCTTGTGTGTGCAAGTAAGCTGTGTGAGTCTCCACAAACACACATGCACAGCAATGCAAATCACTGCCCTGCTCCTCACTCCTCCGCCATACTCCCTCCTCCAAGCTAGTAGATGGACACCTGCTGGAGACGGTGCTATGCCTTGAGATCTTGCACTGGACAGGAAGCTCAGGAAAGCCGGGCTGAGAAAATTGGAGCCAGTTGTTTGGAAATATGATGCCTGTGTTTGGGCAAAAATGTAAAGAAATACTTTGCTGGGCAATGTGTATTAGTTTGATCTGGATTCATTTTTGAAAAATAATTGAGTTTAAGACTACATTAAGCCAAAAACTCCCTTTATGGTTTTAAACCTGGGCATCCAAATTAACAAGGGAAATACAGTATCAATAGATATTTATCTTGTCTGGCTCTCAAATTAGTCTAATAATGTCTTATATAAAACACATGATTGCACTATGATCCAGTGACTGCTTTTAATACAGCTGCATGTGTATAACTCTTAGCAGTATGCAGGTGGGTACGTGTCACTCTACTCTAAATGTACAGCAACTATTGCGTAGGGAACAAGTACCAGTATAGAGCAGTCATGTATACAGTTTTTATATGTTCATAAATTCCTGGAAACAGACCATATACACTGAAGCGTACTGGTCAATCCATTACTAAATGAATAAATCTATGTGTAAAAAAGTATTACTGGTCCACAAGTATAAACTCCTGCTAAGGCTGAAGTACACACTCCGTTATTTCAATATATGTATTTATCTAGTTTGAAAGAAAAGTAAAATATTTATATTAGGTAACATAGCTACAATACTTCAGGAGATCAGTGGTTATCCAGAAGGAGAACATTATGGGAACTCGGTGACTGTTTAGAGAGCAGGTAAGTTTCAAATATTTCTTCCTAGAGATCTGCACACATGTGTGTGGCTTCACAGCTGATATGTGCTTACATTTTGACAGCTTGGACAAGTTATAACCTGTATCTTTATCTAATTTAGAAGCATTAATAAGGATTTTAGCTGCTGTCCATAACATTGCTCATTACGCCCTTCAATGCCACTTAATGTATTAAATGCAAGGAAGGAAATGTGGTTGACAGCTGTTGGAAGAAAAGTCTTTTGCTTTATCAATCAAGAGTTACGTCTCAGCCAAGCATAGCAGACATTATATGGTGCTCACCTTTGTGGAGAAGGAGAAAAGAAGAACCTTGTCCTTGTTTTTTCTGCAGTGATTTAGGAGCTGCTGAAGAACCTGTAAATGAACCAGAAGGCAGCAATGAACCAAAGTATCCAAACATTACTGTTAAAACTGGAAAAACTTACACAAGAATGGTGGCTAAAGTAATGACGCAGAAAATTCAAAAGCATTTTAAAGTGAAAAATAATTTACACCTTAAACACAGGTCAAACTTGCAGCTCTGTTAATCATTATCAATGCCTTTTGGAAAAAAAAAATCAAGTAATTTTAAAACTGATGGCAACAACACGTCTCAAAAAAGTTGGGACAGGGAAACAAAAAGCTGGCAAAGTCAGTGGTGCTAACAAAGAAGAGCTGGAAGAACATTTTGCAACTAAACAGGTTAATTGGCAACAGGTCAGTAACATGATTGGGTATAAAAAGAGCATCTTAGAGAGTCAGACTGCAAGATGGGCAGAGGTTCACCAATCTGTGAAAAGCTGCATCTAAAACTTGAGGAACAATTTCAGAATAATGTTCAACGTAAAATTGCAAAGACTTTAAATATATCATCATCTACAGTACATAATATCATCAAAAGATTCCACGAATCTAGAGAAATCTCTGTGCACAAGAGACAAGGCCGAAACACAATATTGGATGCTCGTGACCTTCGGGCCCTCGGATGGCATATTTATGTGATAGGCATCATTGCATGGGCTCAGGAATACTTCCAAAAATCACTGTCTGTGAACACAGTTCACCATGCTATCCAAAAATGCCAATTAAAGCTCTATAATGCAAAGAATAAGCCATATATCTGAGCATGATCCAGAAACACTTTGTCTTCTCTGGGCCAAAGCTCATTTAAAACGGTCTGGCACAAAGTGGAAAACTGTTCTGTGCTTGACACTTCGAAATTTGACATTCTTTTTGGCAACCATGGGTGCTGCGTCCTCCAGATCAGGGGTAGCCAACCAGTGGTCCTCCTGCTGTGGTGAAACTGCAAATCCCATGATGCATCTCTCTCCGGAAGTCATGTCTGTGGCTGTGAGAATGTTGCAATGCCTCATGGGATTTGTAGTTCCACCACAGCTGGAGGACCACTGGTTGCTACCCCTGCTCCAGACTAAAGAGGAGAGGGACCTTCCGGCTTGTTATCAGCACACAGTTAAAAAAAAAGCCTGCATCTCTGATGGTATGGGGGTGCATTAGTGTGTATGGATTGGGCAGTTTGCACATCTGGAAAGGCACCATCAATGCTGAAAGATATATCCAGGTTTGAGAGCAGCATCTGCTCCCTTCCAGATAATGTCTTTTTCAGGGACCTTTTATATTTCAGCAAGACAATGCTAAATCGCATACTGCATGTATGACAACAACATGGCTTCGTAGTAGAAGAGTCCGGGTGCTTAACTGGCCTGCCCGCAGTCTAGACCTTTCACCAATTCAAAATATTTGGGCATCTCGAAACTGAAAATACGACAAAGAAGACCCAAGACTGTTGAGCAGTTAGAATCCTATACCAGGTAAGAATGGGACAACATTCATTCCCCAAAACTCTAGCAATAGTCTTCTCAGTTCCCAAATGTTTACAGAGTGTTGCTAAAAAAAACAGAGGGGATGCTACACTGTGGTGAACATGGTCCTGCCCCAACTTTTTTTGAGATGTGTTGCTGTCATCAATTTGAAAATTACCTTATTTTTTCTTAAAATGGTAGATTTTATCAGTTTAAACATTTGATATATGTTTTTTTATTTTCTAATGTGAATAAAATATGGGTTTGTGACGTTTGCAAATCATTGCATTCTGTTTTTATATAGATCCCAACTTTTTTGGAATTAGGGTTGTACAACTGCTTTCTATTGCAAGCAACAAATTCACATTTATGTGTTTATATTAACCCATTGTGCAAAGAGGATTATGGATTTTGTCTATCCAAAAATATTTCTAGGATAGCAAGATCATTGTATCAGGGTGAAGCGATCTTCAGATCTCCCTGTATGGGAGATCCGGAGTTGCAAATTTCAGGTAAAGGGCAAATCTTGCCCTTTGCTCACCATGCTGCAGCACATGCTTGCCAAGGAAATCGCCATAGATATGTGGGGATGACAACTAACTACTGCCAAATGCAGATCCAGAGGCACAAACACCACCCCAAGTTAGATAGGATAATTGCAGCACCCAAACTTGTATCTTGCAACCTTTCATCGCACAAAGCATTGTCAAAGGATGTATATTTTTATTATTATTACTATTATTATTACATTATTATACAGGATTTACATAGTGCCAACAGTTTGCACAGCCCTTTACAAAATAAACCAAGACAGTTACAATACAATTAAAAACAAGATGGCTAGGAGTGCTTTGCTCATGAGAGCTTACATTGTAAAAATCCTAACGAGAATCAAATACTCCGATTTATGCAACAGGTTAATGAATGATGGTCTCAATGTGATCCTTGAACGGGCTCATATCAATTTGTTCACCACAATTATAAACTGTATATCACTGACGGTTAAAGAAAAAAACATGTTTTTGGAAATCTCTTCGGTGTCATAGACAAAACAAGACTGTGGAAAAGTTAGGTGCTGATAATGTTTTATTTCCGTCTGTGCCTTCCTGTCCTGAAATCAAATGTACCCCCTTTTTTGTCCAGGTGTCAGAGACAGAAAGTGAGGGGAAATTCCTCACAGTGGGAGACAACCATAAGAAAAAGACAAAAACCTTTATTCTTACCCATACAAAAAAAGAGGTCAGACTTTGATCACTCAAAAAAATGAGTAAAAGAAAGTACTGCAATAATCCAAATCACAAGACAAAATCCATACTTATATAACCTTACAAACTGGTAAATACCATCAAAATACTGATTTTCTGACAGATTTTATGACAGTGGGTCATATACCCATGATAAGTCAAAGCAATTATCCAGTAGCTGTCCTGAGGTGAGACTTGTTACATTAAAATAAACTTCCCCATATCGGAAACGTTAACTTCCCCAACTTTTAAGTCATATAGTTTTGTCATAAATATAGAAAGTGTTACTGCTGAAGTAGCATACATTGTTCAAATGCATATATACCAAAAGGCATACAAATAGCCCATGCCCATCAAACTCAAGAAAATATTAGTATGAATCCTAAACAGAAGGAAAGCAGGAAGTCACACACAGATGATGTCAGATCACATTCAACATTATTAAACACGGACATAGCACACTACAGCGCCACCTAGGACTGCCTCTCTCCAAAGTTTCACTTAAAACGGGCTTGATCACAGGATTTTCATAGAGGCTTGGAGGCGACATCTTTCTACAAGAATCCTAAGCAGTCAATAAATCCCAGGTCACAAATGCAATGGTGCTACCACCTTTATTAAAGTATGTTGGTAGACAACAACAGTATGCACAGGAAGCACAGCAGTCACCAATTCCAGGAACACATTGACAGGAATAAATGGAATGGAACCAATAACTTTATATCCAGCCAAAAAATCCTTACACAAGGCATGGAACCTCAAGGTCAGTGAGATAGGAGGGAATACCCAATTTACAGTACAGGTGCCTCCAGAAGAACTGAAGGACTAGTCTCACTGCTGACTTTCTCAAGAAAACACCATAACTACATTTGCTCATTTTTTTAACATATACATGATTGCTGTATGTATGGTATTGTGCACATGTGTTTTTAACTTTATTAGAGCAATGAGGTTTATATATCTTCTAATAAATGCCTGGTCAGAGTGCAAGATTGGAGTTTGCTTGCTGTCCGTAGACGTATAATGGCAGAATTGATTTCAGATTTGTGTTTGACATTGAGCTACCTATATAAACTGTATAATTTTGGGTAGTACTATTTTGCATAAATGTTGCTCAGCCCAAGTTAATTGAATCCCTTTATCTAACCCCTCAACTAAGGCCATTATAAAAGTGGTGGTCTACACTCTAAAGTGTTCTCAAAATAAATTTACATTATTGAGACTCTAGCAGGGGGAACCATACCTTCTCTCAGCTTCATCATATTAATAAGAACACAGTTGGTAGATAGCTGAAAATACCAATGGAGAGATTATACCAATAAGGCATAGAAAGCAGGAGATTCAACACTACACTGCCTAAAACTGAAATATAACCCAGCAGTGTGTCTATTGGAATAAAATGGAAATCCACAGAAAGAAAATATGCTTGCAGACAGTACCCTAATTAGAATCAGTCAAGGAATTACTGCTTCTAGGCAGCAACGGCAACACCTGAGCCCCTATGTTGCCAAGTCCGTTGTCCATAACCATTCATGTGAGGACAGAGGGGAAAAAGCAGACAGGTGATCAAATCATTAAATCTTCTAAATTCCTTCAGAAGTTTAGAAGTGTAAACTTACTAAGAAATATACAAATAATCCAACTCACCTACACCCTACCATTAGTTATCATAGACACAGCTTCCAGTCAAAAGACACTAATTAAGGAAAAGCTTATAACATATGCTTGTATACGCTTGGCCTGTAATTATGCCAAGTTATCAAAAGGAAGACTTTCTTGGAGTGAGGCTTGTTAAAATAATCTGTGAAATGTGTTTTTTACCCTACCTCATGCTTGTGTTTATTGTACAAGCTTACTTCTCATAGTCTTGTCATACTCTATGATGCCAGCTACACTGCTTCACAAGATGTTATTCTGCTGGGGAAGTAAGCAATGTGGGGATGTGTGTATAATGAGGATACTGTTATTTTTAAGAAAAGCATGTCCACATCTGGCAATGTCAGTTCCATGTGACTTTGCTGACGCAACGCAAACTGGAGAAAAAAGAAGACATTCTTCTTCCCCAGCAATGCTAGTTGCTCCCAGTGGGTAATAAATATTTTAACTGTTAGATTTATTCTGTTATAAATATTTACATAATCTACACAGTTACCCACTCACAAATACTATAAACTTAATGAAATAGAATTGAAATCATGACTGCAGGAGGGACTCAAAGTGCCAAAGAAAAATACACCAATAGCAATCATATCATATCAATCATAAGAGTCATGGAACTTGACATGTAGTCTTTAGACAGAATACTGTACACTATGGTCTTGTAGTCTTTATTCACTCTCCGATACTGACCTTAGGGTGCCCTAGCTTGGAAGAAACCTTCTAAGACAAGGTACCCTTAAAAAGGATTTGTTCTGTAATGCAGAAGACCTTTCATAGCGTATCCAGGCCATTTCTTTGCGAACGGAAGAAGTGGCTTGAATAATTTGTGAAACTGCAACATTACAGAACTAATCCAGCTGAATGTGACTAACTACTACAAGCTATATCATGAGCTGGATAAATGAGAACCTTCCCAGACCTAAACTTGTACTACTACCCACAAATGCACACATAAAAGGTTCTCATATTTTTAAAAACCTGTTCTGTTTAGTATTTTGTATTTATGTGGCTATAATGCTAACTGTAACATAATATTACCAGCCGTTCAGTCAACTGAGGTTAAACAGAGAAAGGAGAATTTATCAAAACTGAAGTAGACAGAATCTTGAGCATGGTAAACAATCAGGTTCTCTTTTTTAGTTTTAAAATTTAACTGAACAGAGAAGCTAATTGGTTACTATCAGAAGTTTTGATAAATTCCCTCCAGGATGTCTACAAAGTGGGTTTTAATGAAATTATTAGCCAGCAAGTCAGACTGTGCATAGAAAAACTACCTTTCTGCAAGACAATGGCTATATCTAAATGCTAATAATCTCTGTATACATTTTGATACATATCTCTTGATGTTATTACAGGATTAAAATCTGACAAACCTTCATTTTCCCACTGTACTTAGGATCAGAGATGGTTTCAAATGCAGCCTCTTTGCTTTGCTGGACAAACTCTGGAAACTTGGAGAACACTTCAACGCAGATTCTTTGAATATGAGCATCCTAGGATAACGACAGACACAGATCAACTTAAAGGGGGGAACAAACTAAATTTCAGTTTAGCTTGCATGCACATAACATGAAAACATATATCTGCTGTTAGGTTTGAAAACTAGGTCTGCTGTAGGACTGTTTTAGGTGCAAATGCAGAATGTTTCCAGGTGCTTTCAGCTTGTATTAAGGATACACTGCCAGGCCAAAAAAAAAAAATCACCACCTGGATTTAGCTAAGCAAATAGGTAAGAGCTATAGGGGTTGCTTCAGTTGGTCAGGTCTAGGTTCAGCAATGTTGTGCACCCAAAAAGTATTATGTCAGCTGCCTACCTGAATATACTGAATTACCAAGTTTTTCCATCAATGGATGTATTCTTCCCTGGTGGCACATTGGGCATATTCCAAGATGACAATGCCAGGATACATGGAGTTTAAATTATGAAAGAGTGGTTCAGGGAGCACGAGACATTTCACACATGGATTGGTTGCCGCAGAGTCCAGACGTTAACCCCGTTAAGAATCTTTGTGATGTGTTGGAGAAGACTTTACACAGAGGTCCAGCTCTCCCATCATCACTACAAGATCTTGGTGAAAAATTAATGCAACTCTGGATGGAAAACAATGCTGGATGATAATCAAAGCTAAAGGCTGCCCAACAGAATATTGGTGTGTGACTTTTTTTTTTGGCCAGGCAGTGCATGTTTTTTTTTTTTTTCAATGGATTCTTTCTTATCTGCTTGTGATCTCTAAGCTGTTTCAAGCTTCTTTTGCATTTCGTCTGACTTGGAAGGAAAGTAGCTCTGATACAAAAACATGCCCATGTGCACAAGGGTAAATGTCCTGCATTATTTGCAGTTTTACCAAATGTTTGTATGTATAGTAAAATAACAATTTTGATTTTTCTTTTGCTTATAAAACTAAGCATAGAGCAATGATGATATGCAAAGTAGAGTAGAGTAGGTCATGACACCTAGAGGCATATTTATAGAGCAGTCAATGCAACATTCACTGCAGGTGAATCAATCATTGCATTTTAAAACAAATGCTTCAGGAAATAAACCTACAGTAAAGGTTTGGTAAATGTCACATTCTCTGCTTTATAAATATGCTCTTTAATAGGATTTCAGTTTATTGTAGTAGGAATATTGACAGATAATTTTAAGATATTATTTCTGGTTGTTATGTCATTTGAAATGTCATTAATTTAATCCCATTAGCTTATATTAGTATATTAGAGGTGCACTGAAATGAAAATTTCAAAACCGAAACGAAAAAAAATTCTAACTTTTTCAAATATTTTATTTTTTATAAAATTTTGAATTTCTTATATTTTATTATTTATTTTTATTAAATATTTAACGCTCCCATTCATTCATAATTGAGGGCACAGTAAACATACTTTGTCCTCAATTATTTACAAACACTCAGTGTTTGTACCCACTCTCCATCCTGGATCGGCTGTCACCACCCCCACACGGCCGCTCTCCCGATCCGTCACTGGAGACTGAGCGGTGTGGAGGAGACAAGCCGGCCGCTCACAGCGCTCTCCTCCTCCCGCACTGCTCGGCCACCTGTGACAGTTTCTCTCCTTCCTGCAGGGACAAAGAACAGTGCCCAGCGGAGAGGAGAGAAATCTGCCAAATGTGTCATTTTCAGCCGATATGTCGGTGCATCTCTACTGTATATGTATCAAATTAAACCTGCCACGACGGCAGTAAAACATGGTAAACAAAATGACCAACAGACATACAAAACTGCAAATGAGGGAAACCCACCTGTTTTTTGCTGGTGTTGGCATCTGACTGTAGAAGAGCTGCATGATTTGCTACTTTACGAAGGATAGCCAGATAACTGAAATAAAGGGTCTTCACACTTTCGCCATACTGGTTTTTCTATATTAACAACAACCAAGTTCATATGTTGTAAACAGAGAATATTATATAGGATTGTTACTCCAGGCCATATAGGCTCTATGTTCACTAATAAACCCCACAGGCTGTTTCAGTGGAAACAAATTTCTGTTAAAAAAAAAAAAAACCCAACCTGTGCATAGAAAGCTCAATAGCCTGGAATTGATATAACAACACACTTCATCAAACCCCACACATTCTGCCCCACTAGAATTCCGATTCTCTCTTTATTAAATCAAGTGGATTGATATAATTTTAGTTTTAGACTGGTTCACTAGCAAATTGTTTAAATGAAGAGAAAATAAAAGCTTGATTCTTTCTTATTTTTTAGTAATGCTTATTTAACTCAGATACTTTATATGAAGGGTTTATTTTTATTGACATCTATGTTGTTTTGCAGAGGAGGTTCTATTGTCAGTGACAATCCTTTATTGCACTGTGATGCATTCTGTTTCTGTGTTGCCCTTTTTGCATTTCTGTATTGGCATTTAAAATTTGATTAAATAAAGAATTTGCAATAAAATATCTCTCTCTATTTATCTATATGAGGCCTTAACAAATTTATCAGGAGTAAGGACCAAAAATGAAAAAGACATATGGGATATTCTATTTCTCTTTTTCATTAATTACAGCAACACTTTTGTATATAGCTTTGAGAGCTTGGTTCACTTAACCAGTTGACATCCGCGGTGTTAAACCCCCTTCCCATCCAGGCCATTTTTCAGTATTCAGCGCTACCAATATTATTATTATTTTTTTATTATGGATTTTAATAATGATTTAATTTTAAATACAGAGGAACTCCAGTAACAAAGTATCAGACGATTTCATATTCCTTTTAAAAATCATAATGAAAACTAAACAATATCACTGCATCTGTATAAAGCTGCAATGACTAGGTGTTGACTAACAACGCATTATTCATAAAGGCTAGAGTTAGTAAGTGGATTTCAAGAGACACAAGCTGTTAACCGGGCAAACATTACTTTCTCTGCCAGACAGCACACCCAAAAACAAAATGGAAGCCCTGTATAATAAATGCTGAGCTTTTCGTGGGGATTTCAGTAACTACAATTGCACTTTCTAATACCATTACAAATTAGGCAACTGCCACCAATACCAACTGTCCAATTAACCATCTGCCAACTTGGCAGCACAGTAAAGTCTATTACCACTCCCCTTCACATAATATTGACCTAACTAAATAGTGCAAATGAACTTTCCTACAAGTTGTCTTCACCGGTAGCACAAGAATCATGAAAATGTTAAAAGTAGCATAAAGCACCCTTTCGCCCACCCAAAAAGCTTGCAACCTTTGTATGCACCCCTTACCTTTTCCACAACAGTACAAAGCAACCCTTTGCTCCATAACTCATCTCTACAGCAGAATGCCACTGCTCTATTTCCCCACATCAGAAGCTATTAACTCACTGCTCCACACTATAACCCCCCAACAGTAGCACAATATACTGGCTCTGCTGCCACATAGAATACCTTCAGAACCATACTGGCACTCCATAGCAACTTACATTGAAAGTGTTTTCAAGGTTCATCTATCTATAGATGACAGTCTAATCCAGAACATGGTATTGGAGTCTGGTATTGGGTATTGGAGTCCTTCCTAAATTTCACATTATAAATAACTTGTTAAAGGCAAAGCCCACTTTAAAAAAAATAAAATAAATACACACAACTTAATAAAATTAAAAATGTTTATTTTTTAGCATTGAAGACTGTAAAGCATTGCAACCAAAATCAGTGGATCACAGCTGCAATGTTCTGCCTCCTGCAGATTGCTCCTCCAGTCCCTGTCTGTACTATGGCATGCACTTTCAGTTACAGGGATACGAGACAGAATGAATGGACCACAAGTGCGGTGATGTCACTGCACTCGTATTCCATTAAAACTACAAGTCTCTCTTCTGCGGTCATAGTGAGTGTAATATGAAACATGGTCTAAACGGTAAATTTGTTTTCATAGGTGTGCTATATGAGCTTCAAATCCTTCGCTATTCCCAGACTGATCAATACACACACAGAACATTTAGCACAATTGTAAGAAATAAATTTAATAGCTCAGGTGGGATTTAAAATGTGTATCCTGTATTACAGGCATGTTGTCTTTAACAAAATCCCATCCATGAAGCCTTTTCAATAGTGGTGAAAAAAGTACACTATAAAACATTTAATGTATTGAATTATTTCACAACTCATGAAAAGTGAGACAAGCAGATACCTTTTTATTTAAGAAGGTTTCACCGTGCTTCACAATTATATTACACAGAAAATAGAAAGCAGTACTACTTATTCAGGAGTGACAGATGTGAATATATATGGTGACCACAGTCAGCTAGAGACTTGGCAGGGGATCACGCCATGCTTCACCCTACCCAAAACTAACCCAAAAAAACAAACATTTTGAGCAGAGTTCTCCAGCAGCACTGTCTGCATGTTTGGTGATATTTCATAGAGTGATGCAGTGCTTTAAACAAGATCTCTTGTAAGTTGTTCAAATGGTTCTAATGACATCAGATAATTGCATGTTTCCTTAGTTAAGGCTGAATGAGTTTAATATTCCAACCTGCCAAAAACAACAGGGCCCATATATCACAAAGTCATTACAGCAATAGAGAAATCAGAGGAACAGACGCTTTAACAGTCTTTCCCAAGACATGACTTTATAATGTTTCCAGAAGACTTGTGGGTATGCTTTATTTGTCTCTCTACTTAGGAGAGCAGACACATAAACTGTAAGGTCACAGCTATGTCACAAAGGCTAGCCTTAATTTACACAGACAGGGAGCTTGAATGTGACTAGAAGGAAATTAAAAAGTTTTCCAAGAAAGGAATGTTTTACTTCTGGATAAAAACTGATATTTTTCCCCCCCTTTTGTTAAAGGTAAATATAATGCCTTTTTCACTACCACTTGTTACTGCCACTGGAATTATAAGCTGTAGGGGCTCATGCACACAACCGTATAAAATTATGCCAACTATTATGCAGGATCTTCCTGGCAAAATCGGGCAGCAAAATCCTTTGTTAAAAAAAGGGCATTGTATGTTGTATGAATGTAATGCTTGTGCAACATTTACATTTGCACAATGTAAAGTGCAAAGGTGTCCTATTGGTTGCTAAGATGCTGGGTGGCTCAAGCAACAACCCTGGCCACAAAGGGCGCTAGGCAGAAAGGAGCTGTCTGCATCCTAGTAACAAGAAACCGCAGGTGGCATGAGCCACCTGTGTCCTAACAATGAAGGATGCCATGCAACTTGAGCTACCTGCACCCTAGCAACAAAGGATAACAGGGCAGCTCGAGCCATCTGCATCCTAGCAACAAAGGACGCTTTTCGGCTCGAACCGGCTGTGTCCAAGCAGCGAAGGATGCTGGGAGGGTAAAGCCTCCTGTGTCCTAGCAACAAAAAAAGCTATATGGCTCAAGCCCCCTATGTCCTAGCAGCAAAGAACTCTAAGCAGTTCAAGTCACTTGCATCCTAGTGACAGAGAACATTAGGCAGATGGGCTTACATTGGTGCTGAGCTATTACAATTAAAGTGTACCTGCTGAAAACCTTGGCTAATGATATAATGAAAAAGGCAAATGAAAAGTTTCCTTCAATAAAAATCATATATTAATACAAGCAGCAGATCCAGAGCTACAGGAAAGAATTAAAAGAGCATCCTAACAAGTAAAATAAGCTGCTGATCACATTAAGTAGGAAGTAGGCAAAGCTAAGATCTACTTTTTCAGACATATTTGATATTTGTATATAAACATAGCTGCCTGTATCTCTGGATCTGCTGTAGGTTTTTCACTAAAGGCAACAGCATTAAAGTAAAACGGAAGCCATTTTTGTGGATAGAGTAAGGGAGGGCTATAACTCATGTAAGCTTTTTTTGCCATAAGTGTCCTATTGGGGAGAATTCCCTTAACTCCAATACAAGAGGAAGTGAGAGGAAATCTCTAGTAGTCAGCTGGGTCTCCAGAACTAGTCCCCCCATTGAAAGATTTCCCATCTATGCTTGTTCTGGCGACAACCCAAATTTTCTTTCACTTTCAGCGATAACGGTCTGCAGGACAAATAGAGGAGGTGAAACTCCCTAATGAGCACATAGACAATAAAACCCAGGATGAGTTCTAATCCCTCTCCACTCTATCCTAAAGGTTTGGCTTCAGCTGCACTTTAAACATGGTTTCAACTCACTAACACACTTAGTAATGTTTCAAATACAAATATGTATATAATATATAGTCATTTAAGAGGAAGATCCTTCCTTACCCTATAACAACATCTTCTCCTTTTCAGTCCACTGCTGCAACTACACGTCTCACCTCCTCGAAGAACCAAGCTGACATCCTTAGTTTCAAGAACAGTTTGATATACTGCTTTCTGGAACTCTGATAAAGCACAATAGACAATCTGTAGTAAAAAAAAGACACAGTTTCTAAAGTAATTCTGCCTCACCACTAGTTCAAAACAGAGCTATTCATTTAGATTTTAAGTGGTACAAGAAATAAAAAAATACAGTCCCTGTTTTACCCCACAGTGAACTCAATCTTTTTTACTTTCCCACTTATATTGCTGGAGTTGAAACCTGCTCTCCCAGCCAGCCCCATTCTTTCCCAAGCAACAGTATAACTTAGTGAAATACATACAAAATTGTCATACATACCCGATCTTCCTTTTTTGGTAACTGGTCACTTATAAGAGCTTTGGTACGCCTCAGGAACGATGAAGACATTTTAACTGCCAGCTTCTGCATGACTTTTCTCCCAGTGGCTAACTCTCGTTTTGTGGCATTGTGACGTTGTCCAAGTTCTACTGGATTAGAAAATTCTTCCTTAAATTGATTTTTGCTTCCAAAACATCCAGGTACAGCCCTAGAGCGGAACAAAATTATGAAGGGGACACATTTAGTTGCAAATTTCATATCCTAAAGGGACCACATTACTTTTTTCTATGGACTTGTAGATAAAACAGTTGGGCTGGTCATACACTATAAAATTGACTTGATTATGCCATCCAGCTATTGTATTCTGACCGCTGGTGCCTGGGGCTGTCAGAATAACCAAACAGTGACGGTTAAATAGTTAATTAGCAATGTAAGTATTAATAAAATGCTCAAAAACCCTAAAATAAAAAGGTGCAGTAGGAAACCTACAAAGCATTATCAGTGTCTTAAGTGATCACACAAAATGATCCTAACATAACCTGTATGTGACCACTCCTTCTCAGAATGTCATCGCTAAAGAGGAATGAATTAGGGCAGCCACTGCGACCTCTCCTTTGGTGAATGCAACTTTTTTTGGGTTGTCATCTTTCTTCAATGCTTTAAGTCAGCGGTGTAAAATCCAAACTTACTATGGGCCATGCCGAGGGTTGTGAATAAAATCAGTGGCCAGACATAAAGAAGAAAACAAAATTAACCCTGCTGCGGTACAAAGCTCAGGCCCACTAATCAATTTATGAGATTCCTGGTGCCCTGTGTGTGTGAGGGCACTACAAGTGTCAGCAGTCCCTGTGCATTATATGACAACTCTGCGTGTGAGGGCACTACAAGTGTCACAGTCAGTCCCGAATACACACGTAGTGCCCTCTCACACAGTCAGTCCCGAATAAACACAGCGGGACTTACTGAGAGCCGCCAAGACCAGAGGCAGAGGCGAGAAGGAATGTGCATACGAGGAGAAACCGTCGGCCCAGGAGAAACGTGTGGTCAAAGAGGAATAAGCAGGGTCCCCAGAGGGCTGATTTGCAGCTCCAAGTTTTTTCTGCCTGAGCGCAGGCTAGGGGGAAAAAAAAGAAGTAACCCTGCTTGCCACGGTACAAAGCTCAGGACTGGAGGGCCTAATAAAATCTTGTGGCGGGCCGTTTTTGGAATGTGGGCCTTGTAATTGGCATATGTGCTTTAAGTCAACATCATGGAACCAGTTCACAGAAAACAACTTCTAAATTTCCTCACACACATACCTGTTCAAAGTCAGTGACTCAAAACACATTGAAGCCCGTGGATCTCTCAAACTTAGTAAACAAACATACAGTATATCACTCATGCACCCTCTTATTACGTTTATTGAAGCACGCACTCTCCAATGTTTTGTATAAACTTTTTTTAAAAAGCAGAATATATTTTTTTAGCAATGATAGCTAGTCATGTAGTGAAAATAATGTTTGTTAAAAACAAGTTCAACTTCATTTTTTTTTTTGTTCAATAAAGTATTTTTGGAGACAAAAAAAAGTTCAACTTAAAAAGCAAGAATAAATGACAAATGAACAAAATCAGCAAATAAAATAAAACAAAGACAAAACATGTAATGAGGTCTACATGCTGAAACATCCATTATCAAACAGTTAAGGGAAAACCCTTTTTTTCCTTACAAACTTTGTAGTGACACAACTGTAATTTAGCACACAATGTGCACCGCATATTTAACTTGATTACAAGTGTTCATTTCCTGTTCAACTCAAGGTTATTTCCAGGATGAATGTGGCATACATGAAACAAAGCCAACTTGAACACCATAGAGGATGCTGAAAAATCATAACAAATCCATGTCAATCAATCTTCAGTTTCTCCCTGGAGAGTACTAGAACTCATTTGCTTGCCAGCACATCAATAGCTGTTAACCTCTTTCAATTAATGTCAAATGACTGAGTGTTTAAAACTGATAAAGTTATTGAGCAGAACTTTGCTGCAGGCAGAAAACAAGCACCGTTTCCATTTCAATACTCTGGTTATGCCACACAAAAAAAAAACATTTAGCAGTATAAGGTTTTGTTTTTATTGGTAATTTTAATGTCTGCAATTTTGTAAACTAAACTCTTGTTTTCTATTAGGCATCACATTCTTCGATACAGACAAAATTCACACTGGGCAATCTTTACATTTGTCCTTAAATACTACTGATAACAGTGTAAAAGTAACTATAGGTAATTCACCAATCAGCCCCAGTTCACACCTGACGGAGGTTGTTCTTTTAGGTGATTGTGATGCTTTCTTTTTTTTTTAGGCATTATGCATGGTTTATCAGATTCATTGAACTTTATGTGGGCAAAAAACATGCGACTGGCCAAAAAAACTTTTTCAAGCAACAAAATGATACAATGCTGTGAACAGGCACCACTGAAAATTACTGGATTCTTCATGATGAGTGTTGCCACACGTCAGGAAATGCTCGAGTGTGAATGGGGGATAACATTTCTTGATAACGGTTTGCTGCACAAAGGACTCCAGCAATATAAATAGTTAATTCAGGCTCATCCCATCTTCTCTTCTCCTTAAATGCAGGTTAAGTAAAAGAAACTGTTTAAATACAATACCAAATAAAGACATCTTACTTACCAGTCCATAACACACCACAGCTCCTCCATGTTGTTTTGCAAAATGGTTCCTGTAAGTCCAATGCGGACTTTACACCTTAAAGACTTCATGGTCTGTGTAACTCTTGCTTTTGGATTTTTTATCCTATGTGCTTCGTCCACAATGACTGCTGACCACTCTATGCTGCAAAGAAAAAAATAAAAATCGTACAAAAATGCTGGGGTAGCATGAACAATAATTGTTACACCAGGCACAAGCACTACTCAAACTAAATTTGCAGTTAATAAGGAAAAGGCACTACAACAAATAAAGTAATAAAAAGTGTCTATAACCAATACATTTTTTTTAATTTTAGATAGGATAGGGCAGTGAGTCGCCCTATTTGTCCTGTTGACCATTTTCAATGGGACACAAAGAGATGGGAAATTTGAAATTTTATGGTTGCCATTAGAACAGAAAGTGCTGTTGTGATAACTGCCTAAAGGTGCCCATACACCTTACGATTATCGGACGATTTTCGTATGCGATCGACTTTTCGTCCGATAATCGTATGTGTGCATTGCAGTGTCCGACCGACATTACTGTACAATCGTACGACTTTTGACGGTCAAGCATGTTTGAAAACTTTGCTCGATCGTGCGATTGTCGTAAGGTTGCTGGCGTTTCGGTCCGTCAAAAGTCGTACGATCTTTTTCTGGTGCATTAGGCAGCATCACAACAGTGTGATTCCAACCTAAACAGGTTTTCCTCTGTCAATAAACTAGAATTTAAAGATCAAGGAAAAATACAACTTAGCTGGAGGATATATTAATTCAAAAGTTATGATTTTTTACATGGTATATCTATCTGAAATATCCATAACCCTCTGCACACCAGTAATTAGGCTGAGAGTGGGAGAGTCTGTGAGCCAATAAGTACAGTACACTGCTGTCATACAAACAAGGCATTTAGGCATGTTTACAGCAGTAGGATAGTATCAGAAGGACTTCTCCAGGGAGGGTTTTGTTCATATGCAGTCCAATTAGTTGTCTGAGGTGGAAGTGACACAGAATGCCTTAGAGTTGCAAGTATTGCCTAATGGAGATTCTTAGCAGGCTGTATACTATTACAAAGGTGTGTATGAATAAGATTTTAGTGTGTTTTAGAAAGCAATGAACTTCCGTTGCTGAAACCTGCAGTCCTAGCTCTAGTACAGTACATACAGTGAAGGACAGTGGGTTACTCATTCTCCACCTGGTCCATTCAGAAGACATTTATTCTTTTACAGAATGCAAGGCATTCTGTGAATAGAGGAAGGGTGGATTAATGTCACAATCTCCCCTCGTCCAGTCACAGAACACCTTCTATTCTGTGAAAATAATACAAGATGTTTTCAGAATGAACGAGGTGGAGAGCTGTGTCGGAATGAATCAACGTTATAGATTTTATCCCACACAGCAGCTATCCAGCAATTTGACACACATCATTACAAGCAAATTCATTTTTACACAGCGCTAAATATCCAGACCACTGGCAGTATATAACATGCAATCAAGTGCCAAATAAAGTGCTAAATGTAAATACAAACCTCTCAATGGTACCTCCTAAAACCAGTGTTAATAAATCATCAACAATAAATAAAATATACAGTACTACTTCCAATGTGAATCAAACAATCAATATCATAAAAAGTGTCCAAATAACAAATTTGTGATAGTAATAAATGTCAGCGTGATTGTCATATAGACTAATGTATTGCATGTCAGCGTGATTGTCATATAGACTAATGTATTGCAACAATCCCAATTAAAGCCCAATGTGAAGGGCAATCCAGTAAACACCGTGCTCAGAAATATTCCAGTGTTCCAAAAAAGTGACACTCTTCTCGTGGCGAACCCAAACCCTTTTTTTTTATCACCAGTGGTTCGAATATTTAGCACTGTGCATTATTTTTACATTATTGGGAGTGGTCACACTTTGAGCTCAGCAGTTTTATATTTCACCCATTACTAGGAGTCCTTAAGGTGCCCGTACACCTTACGATTATCGGACAAAACTTTTCGTCCAATGATCGAATAGTCGTACGATTTTCGTACAGCAGCCCCATCCTACCCCGATGATCGCAAGACTAATTTAGCCGTAATTAACGAAAAGCACTTGGACGAAATGCGGTAATTTATTTGCCGTATTTTCGTTAGCGCAAGCGCAGTGTAGATTTTACGACTTTTGACGGACGGAAACGCCAGCAACCTTACGACAATCGTACGATCTAGCAAAGTTTTCAAACATGCTTGACTGTCAAAAGTTGTACGATTGTACAGTACTATCGGTCAGACACTGCAATGCACACATACGATTATCGGACGAAAAGTCGATCGCATACGAAAATCGTCCGATAATCGTAAGGTGTATGGGCACCTTTAGCGTGGAATATTATTATATATAAAATACATTTTTACATGCAAATGTGCAAAAAATGTCCCCCCCCCATAGTTAAGCTTTAAAGTGGCACTGAACTCAGGAGTTAAATCTTAAAAATGCATTCAAGTACCTTAACTAATAACAAAACTGTATCTTATTTGTGTATCACTCGTCTGTAGATCCTCAAATCATCTCTGAATTGGTGCTGACACTGTCCTTCCTTCTGGAGGTTGGCTACTTTTGTTGCCCACAGTCCCTGTGTGTGTTGTAAAGTAGTCACTGCTCCAAGCTCACTCCCATGATGGACTGCAATCTCAGGTTTAATTTACTAATTTGTATTGAGATTGTAGTCCATTACAGGAGCGAGCTTGACGCACACACAGGGACCAAGGGGAACAAAAGTAGCCACCCTCCACAGGACAGTGTCAGCGCCAATATTCAATGTAACGAACAGTAAATTGACCTCAAGCTCTGTACAGACTATTGGGTGGTAATAAAAAAAAGAATCAGTAGGTGAAAAAATGTGACAACAAATGAGACACTACTCCAATGCAAGGAACAGGCTATTATTGGCAGTTACAGAAATCACGGCTAGAAATAATGCGCACCAAAGTACAAGGTAACAAGCAAATTCATTTCTGGTGATTAATGCAAATGCATTTCTGGTGATTAGAGTGAAAAGCTAATTACACATGTGTATAAAAAAGAAAAAAGGGTCTGTCTTTAGCAAGCAATCCGATTCTAAATAGCATTTATTATTGCATGTTAAATAACAACTGCAGGCATCTGGCTTCAGTTTTTTCATTCGGATGGTATATTTTTACAACAAGGGGAGCAAGTTCTAGCAACAAACTGCATTTAATATCTTGTAAACTATAGTGTAACAAGTCAACCTCTGGGATGAGTGCTTTACCTACCTGTTTAAATCATCTAAACACAGACGAAGAGTTTCATATGTAGTCAATGCGATTTCATATTTTCCTTGTTTCAGTCGCCCTAGCTGAAAATCTTTTTTATTCCCATGAATGATTGCTACCTTGAAATAGCCCCAAGTCTCCAGTTCATCTCTCCAGTTGTACAGCACAGACAAAGGTGACACAATTAGAAAAACCTAAAAAAAAAAAAAGGAACATTAAGAGTTTGATTAATTTAATCATTCTATAATTCTAAACTTCCACACAACCATGAACAACTTTTAAGCCAATCCTTCTGTATTGTAAATTACTATACCAGTCAAATTTAAGTATATGTAAACCCAACCACAAAAATCTCATATAAGCTTTGCCATGCCAATGTGATTTCCAAAATCATTTTGTATATTTTGAACTCTGCAGCTTTCACTAAAATAGTGCATGATGCTGCTGCCATTAAGGTCCTTGTTCAGGCACTTCCTGTTATAAAGAGAAAATGTTCTATCCTGTTTCCCACCTGTGCTCCAGTGTTGTCACCCTGTGACATAAGCTTCTGATGGAGACTACAATAGGGCATGCTAAGGCACACTGCACAAGCATGGTCCACTGTTGTCACCGTCAGACAACCTACCCTGAGAAATGCCATGCAGCCATTGCTGGAGTGCACGTAGATAGGAAGAGGCTGTAAAGCAGCTGCGGGAAATCGGGAGCACTGAGACGCAACAAAAGAAGAAAAAAGGTGACAACTGTTTAGGATACACAATACTTTAGTAAACTAAATGTCATTCAGTTAGGGTTTACATGTAATTTAAATTTCCAGGAAAACCGAAATTCGCTCCAATTAAATGAAATAGGCTGTACTCCTATGCGTGAAGACTACTCGAGAGATGAAAAAGGGACAGTCTATGTTGATAAAAACATTTGTTTTAATATGCAGTATATAAATGGGCTGTAAATAAGTAGCCATGTCTCTTAGGAAATAAATTAGGAAATAAAATGATGTGTACATCTTAAGGTGGCCATACACTTTACAACCATCGCAAGACTTTAGTCTTAGGCAGTTTAGGGTGTTTAGCATGCAGCAAATTCTCAAAGTAATTGTGGTTTTAGCACAAAATATGTTTTGTTAATTTGATGTGAGACTGGAACAGAATAGATTTATGGCTGTGTGAAAACATTTTCTCATCTGAATTAAAAAGTGAAATATAATAAAATACAGATGACCACTTCCTGCCACAGTAATCCAAACTGTACATTAGTTTGGTTATAAAGTTCCAATTCACTGTACTAACAACATAGATCTGTGATTTCACCTCTTTTGTTGGGCCTGTTTAAAAAAAAAAAAAGCACTGCTCAGATGGTATGACATTTTTAAAAACGAGAGAAGAAACTGAAAAAAATAAATCCAGTACATCACCAGGGCTGCGCTATCCACGTTCATCAATTGATCGAAAGTTTACTTACATTATCATTTTTTTCTATGATTGTTCATATGAATGGTTGCCCACTAATGTTCCATATTGTAAGACACAGCAAGGTAGGCATGACCTACAAGATGCCAGTGTAATCTACTCTATATATGGGTATACAATGTAGAATGTTAATGCTGATGAAAGAGTTACTTTCTGAAGGTCATAGAGTCGTGTCATGTCTCTCTGATCTACTTTTTTTCCCTAGCGCCCAGTTGCTACACAATGGTGCCAAGTCACATTACACAGGAACGGTCTACTGTTGTCACCATCAGAAAAACCCACCTTGCGTAATGCCATTGCTGGAAAGCATGCTTTTAGATAGGAAGTGGCTGCAAAGAAGCTACAGGAGGTACAATAAAGCATTTTTTTAAATGGCAGTAGTTTATGAAACAGTTTAGAAATAAAAAATGTCATTCAGTTACGGTTACATCTACTTTAGTGTGGGGGTCACTCCTCAGCTACAGAGTTGTTAAAGTACTGGTTGTTTATCTGGCTGAAGCAGTGATCTCTGGATATAGAGGAGATCACTGTGTCCTTCACTTGGGATGCTGGGTACTTTATTGTGGTAGTTAGGGATCTATCTACAAGATCAGAATGAAAGTGAAAAGTGAACCTGTGCTTTGCCCATGCAGAGCAAGCCAACATGTTTAGTTATAAGCTGAACCTGCTTAAACATACCTTATTTTAGCACCTCCACTGCTCTATATTAAAGCCTTATCAAAGTTATATAGTAAGATGCTGCAAAAAGCAAACATGCATTATACTATAATAACCAATCACTTATCATTAGCCAGCCTGCACTAAGCGGATAATTGCTATTAACCGTCAGTCATGTCTTAAAGGTCACTTGCTAATATGTGGTACTTTGATACATAACATAAATGTTTTGAAGACAGGAAACAGAATGGAACTGAATGGAACTAAACTAGGGGCTGACCCTACTTAAAGGACAAGTACAGGAAGACAAAACTTATAACCACACTGCTTAAAGCCGACATTAGACACTGCAGCTGTCACACTCTGACTCTATACTGAGAGCTGAGCGATCATATAACCGCTGATCACTCAGCTGTTGGTGTCTTCTTCCTTCAGCGAGCATTGACTTATCAATCACCCCTCCCCACGGTGATTCCCCCCTTCCCTTTCTGTTCCTCCTCCGCTTACCGGAGGGACAGAGAGGGGAGGGGGCATATATAGCGTTGGATCCTGATATTATTGCCAGAATTCTTATCGGCTGTGGCACTGCTCTGTGCTGTCAGTTTATAGTGGACATTAGCCCCCTATCTGCTAACTTTGGGTCACGGGAGTGACCCAAAAGAGAAGTAAAGCCAAGAAAAGTTTCAGCTTTACCTCTCTTTTAAAGAAACAAAAACAGATACAAAAAAGACAACATCCATAATATGCACACTCAACTTGAAAAATACCATAAATGCTATAGAATAGATACACATTGGAGGAGAAGCATTGCATATAATTTAATAAAGCTGGATTCATAGTTGATTTGAGACCTTCATGGAATATATTACTGCGTATGGCAAAACAAAATGGTACTTAATTATGGCATCAAAATGACAATGTACCATCTAAATTATAGCACATGCTGGGAAATGCGTATCATTTTATGCTGGATGGAAAAGTATATTTAATTCATTTGGAGAGTTGGAAAGAACATAAGTGGTTTAATGTATTTCATTAAAAATAGCTTGAGTGTTTAAAAGGATTAGCACTGAGAAGTAACAGACTAAACCATACAAGATACTCTGTATATATGACTGGAGAGAAAGGTTTACGGGACTGGATTGTGAAAATTAAACCATAGAAGGACACATTAGAAATATAGGGCACAGCATGGACCCTCCATGATTGGGCTCTCATTTATTATTCTACGCACAGTGTAAGGTAAATTGTGTGGGCTATAAGCTTATAACATTGTGGGGTGGTCTAAGGCTTCTGGGATTGTATATACAAAACAAATTGGAAAAAAAGTTAGATTTGTGTAGCTTGATGAGACATATTTGTCTAACATAAAATATGCATTAACCAGATTTCTTTTTATTCACAAGTGCCTTCTCAGGTGGTAACTCAAGAACAAGTACATTGATTAAAGTGAGCCTTATATAGTGCAGTGTTATTGAAAGTGCATCTTAACCCAAAAACTAAAATGTAATACATTGCAGCTTACCAATACTTAAATGTGGTAGCTGCATTAGTTTTTCTTTGCTTTATTTTCACCTGGTGATCCAGCCAGTACTACACTTCCTGCCTTGGGGTGTCACAACTCTATTGAGGAACAACGGCGCTACCCTTGGACAGCAGCACTGTCACCCCGTGGAGAGGGTAGTGTTAGATGCACTAGCAGATATAGATGGACTCAACTAACAAACTCAAGCCAAACTCCAGAAAACACTTTTTAAGTAGTTACAGTAATAGTTTTGTTTTACCTTAAAGGATAAAGGTTTTATATAAATGAATAAAAGCTGACCACTGTAAGCACCCCTGCCACTGTTAGACAGAGGGTTGAAACAAACCATTTGCCACAATTGATGGACAGCTTGGTCTGTTAAAGTGACACTCAGTAGTTAGCTACTGTAGCTACTTTACAACACACTCCGGGACCATGGGGAACAAAAGTAGCCCCCCTCCAGAAAGAAGGACAGTGTCAGCACCAATTCAGAGATGATTTGAGGATTAACAGACGAGTGATACACAAATATGATACATTTCTGTTACTAGTTGAGGTACTTTAATGTATTTTTAAGATTTAACTCCTGAGTTTAGTGTCACTTTAAAGGATGCGGAAAGAAAAACAGACAGTGGGAGAATCAAAAAGTGATACACTTGAAAGGTGAACTCCAGAATAAGCAAAAAATGTCTAACAACACTCAAGCACTCAAAGAGCCATTTGGACTCGTTTCTCACAGAAAAGAAAACACCGGGAGCCACAAAAGCCTTTTGACATCTATAATGAAGATAACATGGCATATATTGTTTTTTACCTTTATGCTATGTATAGCATGTATATAAGTACTGGACTCTGGGCTTAGTAACGCACTGGACTCTGGGCTTACCTGAGACCCCGCAGAGCCCACCTGAGAGTGACCCTGCAGAGCACACTATAGATCCTGCACAGCCCATCTGAGACTCTATGGTGGGCTCTGCGGGGCCTCAGGTGGACTTGTCGCCGGGGTCCCTTTTCCTGTACCTCCTCCCAACTCCTCTTACCTGCTGCTGCTGTGGCATGGAACCTCCCCTCCCTCCCCCGTCACCTCTGCCATGCCGCCCCTGGAACAGCTGATACTCATGTTAGAGGCTCCCGAGGCTGCACAGACCCCTCTCATGGGTACCGGCCGTACACACACTTCACCTCTCCCGCCGCCTGTTACTAGGGACACAGCCGGGAGAGGGAAGAGCCACATGTGGCTCCGGAGCCGCAGGTTGCTGACCCCTGATCTAGTGCAAATAGGTTAATTGGCACTTCAGTTTCAGAAACAAAGTACTAGTGCTATTTTTCTTATAGAGATATATACCTTATAACCTTTTGCTTTTGTAGTCTATGCTAAATGCAGAAAGAAACAAACAATAAAACAACGGAAAAATTGTCTCCTAAAGCATATATGTATTTCTGTATCAAAAGACCATATACCTGTGGGCTGTGACCACTGCATTCCAGAAAATGAACTCACTCAACAAGTGGGAGAGTTGAGAGGTCAAATCACAACAAGGCAGAAGAACAAGATGTGGCCATTTGGGGATTACTATAGAACGTGTAAAGGAAAGGCAATTAATAAACTTTTATGACTGCCCAATTATGAACAGGGAAATCAGGAACATTTGAGCTTATTTTGGCATCATTATTATATGAGCAGATATTTTGATGACCTCTCAAAGCAAAATTTTTACTTCAGTTTAATGGAACCATAACTAAACCAAATGGATTTAAGCAGAAGGAAAATTAACAATTTTTCATAAGCTTATAAACTGCACATTTTTTTTAATATAGATGTAATTCCTACAGTCTAATATCAGCTACACTGATCAAATCATCTTGTCAGATCAAGAACAAATACACATTCATTTCCTTCCCATACATAGCAACAATACCAGAGGTGTGCTCAGGGGAGACTTCATTTGTCAGGGCTCAGCCCCAAGGAATTTTCCTGCAGTGAAAGATTGATAAAGCATACAAGAAGCATGCTTAGAAATGAACAAGAACTAACTGCACTGACTCTGTTTAAAATAATCCAAATCTGAAGACTAAAGCAGAGGATCAGTGGTTTTCCTCCCTGTTATTTAGAAAGCATAAGCCTTAAAAGAAAACATACATTAAGACAAATGTCACCTCCAAACATAAAATATTAGGACAAGTCCAACTGGTATGTCTGCTCCAGAAGCTGCAAAAGTCATTGGTTACGGGCCTGAAATACCCCTTCATTACCAGGTCATTTTTCAGTTTTCTGTTTCAATCATTTTTACTGAACTTTAGAACAACAGAGGTCAAATATGTACATAAGAAACATGTGCCAAAAGTGCAATACAGTTCCTCATCATGTACAACATTTAGTATCCCCGTCATTCTTTATATGCAGACAGATATTTCCAAACCGGGATGACCTTTTTGGACCCAAAACCTAAAAAAAAAAAAAAAAGGAAAAAGTAGA
>NW_017306575.1:290844-308790 GCF_000935625.1 Nanorana parkeri
CTAAAAAAAAAAAAAAAAGGAAAAAGTAGAAAGAAGACAAGGAAAGGGCTAGAAGAAGGTTATTGGAAAGGAATAAGGAAATAAGGGGTCGATGGAAGGGGAAGGGTAGCCCAAGAAAATGAGGAAAGGAAGGTCTACAGGCAACTCTATCTCTACAATGACCCCAAGGCTAAAATGGTCCATTGAATATCATTTGGATCTATTGGAAAATGTGTCATCCAGACCTTTTTAAATTTGGTAATCTTGTCCTGTAGGATAGCTACAATTTTCTTATTGATCAAGTATCATACCATTTTCTGTTTAACCTGGTCAACTATGGGGGTTTCGGACCACCATGCCCTGGCCAGAGTCTGTCTGTTGGAGATAAAAATAAAGGTCAAGGTTTTAACTCACACTGGCATCAATTTAAGGTATTTAGGTATTCACTTACAATCCAAATTCCCAAAAAGTTGGGGCGCTGTATAAACTCTAGATAAAAACAGAATGCAATGATTTGCATTCCCACATTTATTCCCAATTGAAAACATATCAAATGTTTAAACTAAGAAAATGTACAATTTTAAGAAAAAATAAGGTAATTTTGAAATTGATGACAGCAACACCTCTCAAAAAAGTTAGGACAGGGCAACAAAAAGCTGGCAAAGTGAATGGTACTAACAAGGAAGCAGGTTATGGTGTTTCAAGATTGAGATTTTTAGGTGATGCAAGTTAGGAAAGAAATACTACACAAAATGATGATACTCAAATAATGTAAACCTGCATGTCCACAAGATAATCAGATAATCAAATTGATCTTATGTTAGGGGTACATATCCCATTGGGCAAGGAACATCAACTCGGTTGATAGATTGTTTTCTACAATGTTGCCATGCTGGGGCCAAAACATGCTCAGCACAGATCTTTAGGGCATTGAAGCCTACGGCAAAGTGGCCACATGCACAATGATGCATAGCCCACTGGCTAGAAGGAGATGTATAATGTAGGATGATGCATGTAGCAAGGATTTTAAACAAAAGAGGCCCTCTGTGTAGCAACAAAGGCTACAACAGGAAAACAGCAACAGAAAACTATATTTAAAGTGATATTAACGCCTATTTTGTTTTGTTTCATTTCTCCTTTAGGGAGACCCACCTTTGCTGGAGGCTGTTGCTTTTTTTCTTTAAAAGTTGGCTCCCTGCACCGCTGCCCCATCGTTCTAGTGGAGGCACCCGTGCCCACTCATTTCCGCAGTGGCTGTGTGCATCCATAGACACACACAGCCCTGTGCCAGGTCACGCACAACCCCCAAAAAAAACCCCAGGTCACGCAAAAACCCCCAAAATGTTTAACTCCCCCACCCCCACGTTTACGCACCTATAAACGTAAATACGCGCCCGGTGCCCCAGCGCGCAAAAACGACAATTGCGCTACACGTTACATATCGCCGCGAACGTCGCAGTGAGAGCAGTCATTTTAGGGCCATCAATCACTGATAACACTAAACTGATGAGCGGGAACAGCTTTTAAAGCATTGCCTATGGCCAATTTTGGGTATTATCGTTTCTTGAGGTTTCGCACGCAATTTTAAGGCTTGACATGTTTGGTGTCTTTTTACCCGACGTGACCCCGTCTTTTATATTTTACCACAAAATTGGGTAATAATAAATGTTTTATCATTTAATATAGGGGAAACTGTTTTTTGTTTTTTTTTAAATTCTGTAATTTTTCCTTAATATAGTAAAAAATAAAAACCCCAGTGGTGAATAAATACCACCAAAAGAAAGCTCTATGTGTCCCCAAAAAAGGGTATAAAATTCATTTCAGTACAGTGTTGCATGACAGAATAAATGTCAGTTAAAGTACCGCAGCGCTGAATACTGAAAAATGGCCTGGATGGGAAGGGGGTTTAACACCGCGGATGTCAACTGGTTAATACTACTTTAAGAGGAGTGGGTTATTTATCCTAAATTGTAACTGTAGCACGTGGAAAAGCCATTAGATCAGTACTGTCCATGCTGCACTCTACCTGCTCAGCCCACTATTGGCTGCCTTTTACACTATGTTAGAAGTGATTCTTACTAGATCATGTCAAATACTTTGAAGTGTGAAGATGGATAGGAAACAAAGTTGTTTTCAAAGTGGTTATTAAGAGGCTGGCATGGTAAGGGTGAAAAACTGTTGGTTATGTGTTTAGATGAAAAACGGAGTACTTGAGGAATGCTGAATTAGGTTTTACTTGCTTAAAAAAAACATATTAGAATACAGCATACACAGAGAACTTCCTGTATACATCATAGATAAACATGCATAAGCATAGAGACTAACATTGCTCTACATCGCCATCTACAGCTCAAAAGACATAATTACACAAGTAATACAATCATATATAAGCTGTTGCATTTCCAACAAAAACAAGCCCTATGAAAGCCCATTTCCACAGGGCAGTGATGAAGTAAATATGTGTACAGTTTCAGGACTCACATTGCTGGCTTAATTTTTTTATGGACTTTTTATCAGTCCCACAAATTCAAAATTTTCTCTACAGGAAACTCAGTCTGACTCTGGGGTTGTATTGTAAAGCAGGCTGTAAAAAGCTGCCCCCCTCCCTGTTATTCATTGTAACACGATCACTAAACAACAGCTCTGCCTTTCCAGGTACACTGTCCAGGGGGGACTGCACCAGAAGGCACAAAAAATGGACACGCACCGTTTTTGCTGACACAGTACACCACTCTGCGTGTGCATCGGAAACTACATTGTGGTGGGGTTCCATTGAAAATGCATGGCACTATAAAGTGTTAACTCAAGGCACGTTCAAATTTCAGAGTTTTTTTCTTGTTTTCCGTGTTTTTCTGTACTGTGGCACAATTTTTCATTCAGCACCATACAAACCTACAGAAGATGAGCTTGCAGAAACTGCAACAAGGACGCCATAAGTGGGATTTGTTTTTTAAAGCACACCTCACAATAAAATGCATAGATTAGAATTCTGCAGCAATGAGACAAGGGAGATGGTGATGGCTATAGATAATGGGGTATAGAAGGGAAATTCTGAAGGAGTGGATTGGTGGTGGATTGTAAGGGACCATTTACCCAGCAAGTAAATTAATTTCCAAACTTATAACTAGGGATGTTCAGATACCAGTACCGATACTTGGCATTGTCACGAGAACTACCAGGGTTACATTGGTTGCAGCTGGGACCTGCCTCTGGTGCTCCACCACTGTCCTGAAATCATTAGTCTGTATTGGTTTAGAAAAACTGTCACATGACAATAATCAAAAATGTATCAGTACTTGTATCTGTGAGTACTTGGGCAAGTATCAGTACTTGTAAAATGGTATCTGTGCATCCCTAATATATATTTATATAAAAAATATATATACATGAAAACAGGGATGTAAAAATCCCAGGAGCTCCATATACTCCTCGAAAATGACAGCTGCCTCCTAACTTCTGAGTTTTCTCTAGTCTGGAGCTGGGAAAGTATCTGTACATGTACTTGTACCGAGTACGATACTTGCTATCTGAACATCCCTGCTTATAACCAACACCTGCACAGAACCAAATCCAGATACAAGAGATAAAAGACATGGAGAGAGCACTCTCTCTCTCTCAGACTGCTAAGGAAATTCTATGAACAATTTTGATTCTTATGAATCTGTTGATGTTAAATACAGATAAAACACAAGAGGTTATACTAGGCCATGAGTCATCACGTCTAATACAGTGCATCAGGAGATACTTTCAGAACCTTAAAGCTGGCCATACACCTTACAATTATCTGCAGATTTTCTGTGGTCAGATGGAAAAGGTGCAACAGATTCCTCCATCTACACTTAACTGTGTGGATGGAGTAATCTCCACCTGGGCCAATCTGTTGCACTTTTTCCATCTGACCACAGAAAATCTGCAGATAATTGTAAGGTGTATGGCCAGCTTAAGAAAGATTTACCCTCCTTCCCATTAATGGAGGGAATTAAAGATTTGATCCTAGAAAAATGGGTGAAGCCAGACAAAAAGTCCACTCTCCAAAATAGATATGCAAAATTATATCTACTTACAAAGACGGATGCAGGCCTGTTGGTAACTCCTCTGGTGGTAGACAGTACATCAGACGTTGGTTTGACATGGGACTCTGCTCATGGAGAATTCAGTGGCCTTTAAAGATCCTATGGATCACCGTACAGATGGAGATCTTATAAAGCTCTACACTACTTGCTTGTCACTTTGCTGTGGCCTTGATCTTGATCTCTAAGGCTTTGCACACTTGAACTGATAACTTTGAAAAGGTTCTCAAATTAGGAGTGCAGCATGCAACTATTGTTACAGCACTAAACAAGCTAAAACTGTCCTTGGACTTCCTAGCCGAATCCTCTGTAGATCTAGTTAGAGTTCCAGAGTGGATTATGAGCCATTCTATTACAGCCAAAAGTAATCTGTGGCTCAGGCACTGGGCAGTTGATTCTGCTTCTAAACAGTCTCTTTGCTAAGTTCCCATAATTGGTAACAATCTGTTTGGGAAACCCCTTCAAGTTGCTATCCATAGGGTTATGGGAAGAAAATCAGGTCTCATCCCTCAAGACAAACACAGACGCCAGCAGTGCTTTTGTACCTCAGGCGAGAGCATTTAACTTTTTTGCTGCCAGAGCAGTTTTTGCTTTTATAAAGCACATTTTAGGCTTGCAAAATGCATAAAGTCAAAATTGTTTGCAGACTGCCTTACACAAGGGCTTACGATACAATACTCTCAGGTATCAGCCTCGTTGGCTCTATCAAAGATCAAATGGATTGACACCTCTCTAGTTCAACAAATTCTTCAAGATGCCATCAAGCTGAAGCCGCCACCAAAACTTTCCCTTCTGGAATTTGACTTTGGTCCTTGGAGTTCTGATGGAGCAACCTATTTTTCTCTCCGAGACTTTCTTAAAGGGGTTCTAAACCCTCCGTTTTGTTTTTTTTTGCTTATATCTACTGCTAGCAAGCAGTAGATATAGGCAAGAAGTGGAAAAATAAAAAAAAAACGCTTGAAATCATTTTAAACTTACCTCGTTATCGCCGCTCGTTCCCGCGCCGAGAATCAGGAACTGCTCGTACGGCCGCAAAGGATCTTGGGGCGGGCGCATACGCAGTTCCGATTCTCGGCCGGGAGACGAGCAGAGACACAAGGTAAGTCTATGTACGCGTGCACCCGCATGTAGACACCACTGGATCGGAGGGACAGAGCAGTCAGCGCTGGATCGGAGTGACATCGCACCGCTGGAGGGACACATGAAAACATGGGGAAAGAAGAGGAAGATCAGAATAAGAGACATCATTTAAGGTAAGTGCTAACATTTACATGGGGGGAGGGGAAAAACATTTGCCTTTAATATCACTTTAATGGAACTTCTTACCTAGAAGACCATTTTTCTGACAGCAATTACTTCCGCCAGAAGAGTTCTGGAGATTTGAGCCTTGTCATCTGAAGAGCCTTTCTGCATAATTCTTACAAAGTACTTTTGCAGCCCTTTCCAAAGTTTTGTCCTAGGATATACTCAGTTTACCATCCGAAGTTGCAATCTGTTTTGCCAGTAGTAGAACCTCCTACTTCTACAGCTTTTCAGCAATCTGAAAACTTTAGCAGGCTGGATATTGTCCATTTACTTTCCACATATCTGGGAAGAACAAAGGAATTCTATACAGATAAAATGTATCTATTCGAAAGGTCCCAAAAAAATTGGTCTGGCTTCCTTATTCTTTAAAGGGCTTACCTCCACAGACAGAACTCATTCTACAAGGGAAGTGGCAGCATTTTGGGCCACACAGGCAAAATTATCTATGGAAGTGATCTGCAAGGCAGCTAGTACGAGCTTAGCCAACACGTTTATTAGACAAACTACATGAAATAATGCTTTTCCTGTCAATTTGGCAAATCAGTCCTTTTTTTCTCCTTTTTTTTTTTAACACTTTTGTCTTGAGCAATTTTAGTGCCCTGTGTCTGTCTTCCCTCCTTATTTTGGTATTGCTGGTTATATCCCGTAGTATGCTGTCATGAAGCGTGTCAAGAATATGAAAAATTGTTTGTCAAAAATACTTACAAATATTTTCCTTTCCTCGCTACTCCTCATGACAGCACAGACCCTCCCTCCCAGTGTTCGGTCACGTAAATTGTGAAGGAACACTACACTGCAGTTGTCTCTTTTATAGACTAGTTAGGTGGTGCTATTGGGTCAGGGGATGAGCTGACCCGTAATATTCTGTCATGAGGGGTAGCCAGGAAAGAATAAATTAGGGTAAGTATCTGACAAACAATATTTAACAATTTTACTTAATATCTGCATGTGGTAATCTGTATATATTCTTTCTCCACTATTTTAACTGTAGGATAACCTTACAGACTTTAACGGAGCAGGAGGAGAAGAGGGAAGTAAATAGATTTAATGTATTTCCTTATGCCATTATTTCTGCCACTACCCTAATGTACCAGCTTTAAATCCCTGGCCTAAAATTTTAGTTCACTGAAACTTCTTTGGGACCAAGGCATTCAAATGGTGGAACTGGAGAAAAGATCTTGATGTATTTCAAACATTTCAACAATGCACTCAGCACCCACATTTTCATAGTCTGTGTAGAGTGATTCCTCAGACTACACAGTTGGTAAATTTGTTAATCTGGCAGATCAATTATTTGCGTGTGGCCAGCTTTTAGGGATCAATTAAAGACTTAGATGTAGAATGTACACACACTACTCAAACAACACTGAAAAACTAAAGCAAAGTAGCAAATGTTTTACTTGTCCAATAATCCTTAGCATTACCAAACAAGATAAATCTTAAAATGTCCTATTTTTCATCTAGCAAAAAGCAATATGCTTGCAACTCATGTTTACAATTCTCTTTCTACATGAGTATTCAAGGGATTATAGCCTAATGTCACAATAACAAAGAAGCATTTGCGTAGACAAAGGAGTGGCAAAAACAAAACAACAACTTCAGCTTAACACCTTTAAATGGTATTCAGCCCTCCACCTAACTGAAATCATAGAGGGTCAGGACAGTACGTGTTCTGCTCCTTGTTGAAAAAGGGACAGAATAGAAAACCATGACATTTTACAAATCTTTCATTCACACTAGACAAAGCAAACACAAAGAAAAGAGGCCCCCAACCCCTCACAAATGTAAAGTGCTTGTACTCAAGTCCCTTAAGCTCCCAGGCATTTAGAAAGCAGGGGTGGCAGGGCATTCTTCCCCATTTCATGCACCTCATATATGCTACCCTCAGCTTTAAGCAAATCATGAAGACACAACACATAACTATGTTTTTATACTGAGATTTTGTCCAACAAAGAGAGGTTTTAGCAGACAAATTCAATCATGTCCAAGACCTCCTGAATCTGCTATTGAAGAGAGCCACTAATCTCAAAAGTGTACTTTGTGTAGGTTGAAAATCAAAACAGAACAAAGAATGGCATTTGTAGAATTCACAGGCTGATCTTTCTTTAAAATATCTCTTAAATGTTCATACTGACAGCACATACAAAGATGTTCAATACAAATCTGCAATCATAGCAGCAGCATAATAAAGATTATATTGCCTTTAGACAGTACACAGCAATCAAGATAAATATGGAGATTTTTTTTTTTTTTAAGAGCAACTTTTCATAAAAACTGACTTCTCAGAGTGAGGCGGGGAATGGCTCAATCTACCATCAGTTCTTCTTGCTGTCAAGGAGCTCTCCCCACACATGGCATTGTAGCCATGACATTCATGCCCTTTAGTGCATGCTTCTCAGGAGTATGTGGAGGAAGCGTTGAACAGGTGACAACAAACTGCAAGGCAGGCACAGAAAGAACAAAAAAAATCCAAAAGATTGGGAGGCTATATACAGTGTATATATTTTTATTAGGGATGCACCGAAATTTTGGCCGCCGAAATATTTTCGTCCAAAAACGGTACTTTGGGCAAAATTCCAAAAGTACCATAACAGCCAAAAATGCTGCTGAAAATTCAGTAAATCCCTAGCTTCTCTCCTTCCCGATGGGTGCCGGTCTGTGTCCCATTCAATGCCAGCTGCTCTCCGCCGCCTGTGTCGGCAGAGGAAGTAGGGATCGGCAGGGACCCAGGCCAGTGCACAGCATGGAGGAGAGAAGCTGTCAGGATGCCGAGCGGGGCGGTGTGGGGAGGAGACAGCTGTCACAGGAGGCCAAGCTCTCCTGCCGCACAGCTCCACTCCTGTGGCAAGCGCAGGAGTCCGGATGGAGAGCAGAATACAAGCGCTCAGTGATCAGGACTGATTGCTGAGTGTTTGTATATAACTGAGGACATAGTAAGCTTACCGTGTCCCCAGCTGTAAATGAACAGGAAGCGCTCTACATCATTTTCTGTTCATTCATCATTGTGGACATAGTATCAATTACTATCGCCACAGTTTATGAATGGACAGGAGCACTCAGTATAGAGGCTGCAGCGGAAAAAGAGATTGAGGACTCTGTGTCTTCAATCTCTTTTTCTATTTTAAAAGGGAAATATCAGGAGTCTGTTTAGACCCCTGATATTTCGCCAGAGCACCCTAACAGTAAAGTAAATATGTTAAAAAACAAGAAAGGATAAATGGGTGAAAACCAGTATTTTGAGTAAGACAAGCTCGGCCAGTGTGCACCCGCCATTCTCTCTAGTGCTGCTGTAAAGAAGCAGGGATATTGTGCTATCGGAGTATAATGTAGTTATTATAAAAGAAGAATAAAGCAATACAAAATTCCAAGATAGTGTTTGGGTCTTGTCTGAAATTGCAAGTGGTTGTGTCATTTAGAAGAGCGGAGACGCAAGGAATGGCGCGATTAGCAATGCCCTATTCCAGGTTCAGTTCTGTGCTCCATGTGTAAATATAGCCACCAGGTTTCTGGCTTTTTCCCCGGCTTTCAGATTTGCAGAACGCATGGGTGTGGCTGTGCCTGCTTGGGTGGTCTTCCGCAAAGTAGTAGTGCAACCATGCATGCACAATAGCCACTTACTGCCTAGTGTATAGCAGGCTATTAGTATCAGCAAATGCATGATAGCAACACCATTACAAGCTTCTTTCTTCCATTGCTCACTGTGCCTGCAACCCGCCTTCTCTCACCACCCCCTGCACCTCTACACCCCTTTCTGTCATCACTCACCACTTCTGCAACCCCAACCTTTTCTCCAGTATATTTATACCCTGCCTATCACCACTGCACCTGTGAAGGCTTTCCCTCCTGTCTCATCATCATGCCTGCACCCTGCCACTCTCTCGACCCTTCACATGCGCATGCCCTCCCTCCATTCTTGCATGCCCCTTCTCCAGCATTTACCAAAACACCTGTATTGGTCCCCCACACAGATGTCCCGTACCCTGCTCTCACCCCACACCAGCACCCTCACCACACCTGCTGACCCTCCTCTCACAAACCCCCAGCCTCTGCACCTTCACACCCCTAATTGCCACTTTCACCACCATGCCTGTCCCCCCTTCTCTAACAACTGTGCCTGTATCCCTCGCTGTTACAATTGCATATGTGCACGCTAAGCACTCTGTGTCTGCACCAATGCCCCCACCCCACAAAAAAAAACTGCACCTGTATGCCCTGACCCACTCCTGCTATTACCACATATCCACCTGCACACCACTACCACCACCTTGCCTGCAGACTCATCTCTAACCTCACACCTGCACAAACTGTTCCCCTCTCAACACTGTTCTTGCATGCCTTCCCCCTCTTCTTTTCACTACCGTAGCTGCACCCCGTCCCCCTTAACTAATGTGCCTGCGCCCTCTCTCTCACCCAGTCTATGCACACTCCTGATTCATTCTATGCCTGCAGGTCATCCCTGCTGTCACCCTATGTCTGCAGGATGCAACACACAATGCCACTAAACCTTATCTTCTCTCCTGCTCTATCCACTTACGTGCCCATTCTTAAGTGGGTAAACTTTTGCTACTTTAATTTCCTTTTTTAACGTAAACATGACAGTTGTGTATGATGCACAGTGCTTTCTAAAACAAAATCAGCTTCAACTCTCCTGGGAAGGCTGACCACAAGGTTTAGGAGTGTGTCTATGGGAATGTTTGACCATTCTTCCAGAAGCGCATTTGTGAGGTCAGGTACTGATGTTGGAGAGAAGGCCTGGCTCGCAGTCTCCACTCTAAGTAATTCATCCCAAAGGTGTTCTATCGGGTTGAGGTCAGGACTCTGTGCGGGCCGGTCAAGTTCCTCCACCCCAAACTTGCTCATCCATGTCTTTATGGACCTTGCTTTGTGCACTGGTGTGCAGTCATGTTGAGACAGGAAGGGGCCATCCCCGAACTGTTCCCACAAAGTTGGGAGCATGAAATTGTCCAAAATGTCTTGTTATGCTGATGCCTTAAGAGTTCCCTTCACTGGAACTAAGGGGCCAAGCCCAACCCCTGAAAAACAACCCCACACCATAATCCCCCCTCCACCAAATTTTACACTTGGTACAATGCAGTCAGGTAAGTACCGTTCTCCTGGCAACTGCCAAACCCAGACACGTCCATCGGATTGCCAGACAGAGCAGCGTGATTCGTCACTCCAGAGAACATGTCTCCACTTCTCTAGAGTCCAGTGGCGTCGTGCTTTACACCACTGCATCCGATGCTTTGCATTGCACTCGGTGATGTAAGGCTTGGATGCAACTGCTCGGCCATGGAAACCCATTCCATGAAGCTCTCTACGCACTGTTGGTGTGCCAATCTGAAGGCCACACGAAGTTTGGAGGTCTGTAGCTATTGACTCTGCAGACAGTGCGACTTCTGCGCACTTCAGCATGCACTGAGCCCGCTCTCTCATTTTATGTGGCCTACCACTTCGTTGCTGAGTTGCTGTTGTTTCCCGTTGCTTCCACTTGACCGTGGAATATTTAGTAGCAAGGAAATTTCACGGAATTTCACCCAGCACCCCTGTTGTAGGGGGGCTGGGTGATGTCATCATCTTGAAAAAACAATTGCTATTATCTTAAAAGTAAAAGCAGCACAAATGTTAATTTTTGCGGCACAAAACAGCACAAACGTAGCACTAAAGAAACACACTGGAGTTTTTATTTGTGCCGATTGTAGGGGGGTCAGCTTCGCTGAGCTTTTAGTGCAGCATTTTTTTGGCTCCTAGTATACTTTACTTGGAAAAAAAAGAAAATCTTATCTGGTGGGGGAAAAAAAACATTACATTAAAACCCTGCAGCTCTAATGTCATCAAAATGTGAGTGAAAAATGTAACCACTTCCCCTCATCAGCATGTCATTGATAAGCAGGTCCAAATCTGAAACAAAAAAGCTTTGCTGCCATGCTAGCTTCTTGGGCTTTACAGGTCAGTCATAGTGGTACTATAGTATGGGTAACCACAGACACAGAATGACTCACACCGATTCCCAGTAATCCAACCAGAAGGGCAAATATAGACAAATTATTAAGTGTTTATTTTAGAAAAACATCTCATTTGCATAACAGCAATCCTTACAACTTCAGAAACTGAGTGAAACCTTCTTAAATCAAAAATACTGTAGCACCATCAGTAAAAAGTTCATTTGGAACAGCATTTACCTACCTTTATGTTAAAAGGAGAACTATGGGGTCAGGGCTTTTCCCCATAGTTCTCCTAAGGGTAATGGAAGGACACAAACTAGCGTCCTCCCGTCACCCTTAGATCAGCATACCACGAGCTACAGCTCGCGGTATACTGAGACGCCGGGACGGATCCCCACATTACTGTCGAGATCCACCCAGCTGCGGGATTGACAGCTGGCTCTGCCTATCTAAAGGCAGAGCCAGCTGTGACCGTCCCCCTCCCCCGTCCGTTCCGCCAGTCAGCGCTGGAGGATCGGACAAGGGAGGGGGGGAATCCCTGCAGGGAGCCGTGAGTGACAGTCACGGCTCTCTGCAGGGATAGATTGACAAGTAAACGAGCGACGGTATGTGTTCACTCACTTCCCGATCTATTGAGCCGAAGTGTGACAGTTTCATTGTCACAGGTCGGCTAGAGCTATGAGGCTGAGTGATTTTCACTCGCCTCCTAATTCTCCTTTAAGTTAACATAATAAAATGAACTAAAAAGAAACTAACATACATTTAAAAAATGGATAAAATGAAAGGATAACATATTCATAATGTGGTGGGAAAAATTAAATACAACGGCATACTGCAACATTTCCTACTGTCACGTCTATGTTTTGAAGAACATCACCAGGCAGGGGGAGCAGTACCTTCACTCTCTTGGTTATGTGCCAGTGCCTAGACCTAGTAAGACCCTGGGTATGTGCCAGTGCCTACACCTATTGAAAGACCCCGTTCCCACATACAACGGTGACTTGTGTTTTACCACACTGGATTAACGCAGGGCAGCACTAGGACACATGGAAAACAATGTTATATGTTCCCTGTTCACTCCACAACCTGGGGGTTATGGTTGGTGCACTGCAATGTGGAGCAGTATGGTAAGGTTGTCTTGAAAATTAGCTGAAAAAAAGAAAAAACATATAAACAGCGCTCTCGGATGGGCAACAAATTAGCTTAGAGGCGTAAAATTAGCTGTAAATCCTAACAGAATGACAGTTAGTTTGTAAAATCCTTGAGTTTCATAAATAAATGGCATATTTCTTTTTTTTTGTAAATAAAATACTTTTCTCCACTTTTATCTCATTCTCTGCAGTCACTTCCTGTCACTATGTACTCCAGTGATAGTTCCATGGTATTTCTCAGGGTAGGTTTCCTGATGGTGACAATAGCTGTCCAAACTTGCATAATATGTGTTAAAACAGTCACTTCTAGCCTCTTTTGGAAGCTCGGGTGATAATGCAGGAGAATGATTTGTACATAAGAACAGAGCCTTGTCGCCCGATAACAGGGAGTGTCTAAACAAAGAACTTCATGGCAGGATCACCACATATTATTTTAATGAAACCTGCAGATTTACGAATATTGAAAATACCTTTAACACGTTAAAGCTTATATGAGATTTTAAGTTTACTTTAAAAGGAAAGATAAAACATATTAGTGAAACAATTAGGACAATCCTTCTGCTACATTGTGCTTCTCAGATGAACTGGCACATATAATCCTGGCATCAGCAGGATGCAAAACCTCAAGCATGGCTGAAGAAGAAAATGTGCATCTCTAGCCGAGTTTAACCTTCAAAAAAGGGCCCTAACTGCACTGCCAAGTACACAGGCCTGTGAATAATAACAACCTACATGCTGGGTAATTATTTTTTCCAGGTTCATCTGAATCCTCAGCTGCTGAGATTGATGCTATCGGAGATATGTCGGCAAAATAAACTAAATAGAACACTGGAACAATGGCACAATGTGCAATGAGCTGGAAAAAATACTGGCACGGCTTCAAAGGAAGCACACAGAGAGACACTGGCTGACCAGAAGAAACAGGCCACAAAAACTGGCATACAACCTGTTCTGTGGCAGACCTCATTCATCAGCAGGATGGCTTTTGTGAAGAACAAAATTGAAAAAAAAAATGCACGGGTCACCCCAGGTCAAAGCAAAACTACAGTATTAAAGAGAAAAGGCGTCTATGGCTATAAAAGACATACTGCATATGAACCAATCCATCAATTGTGTGTATACCTCTGTAAACCGTTTATTATTGAACCAGAAAAAAAAAAGTGTACTGTATTTTACCAACAGGTTGGGGAATCTAAAGATGCAAGTCACCATAAAAAAAAAAAAAACCAATGAATATTATACACTGACATACCCCTACATTTCACTAGACACTGCATTCAAATCTTCTGTACAGCTGAGTTCTGTACTGAGTCAGCTTAGTGTATTTATACTTTATCAGGATCAGAAACTAATCTCATAGTTCTAACAATCTCCAAACATATTTTTGAATCAATATATTTGTTATCTGTACCAAGCTGCTACCAAGATCAGATAAGAGAAACAAAAACAAAAGACCTGATGTAAAAGATCAATTCAACATGCGTTACTGTTTTAACAAAAAACTTGGCGCAACTGACTCATTAAAAACAATGCACTCCTTACGTGGCTGATACTTATATCAACAGTAGAGATTAGCCTGGGCTTGGAGCGAACCAAGTTTCTGTCACTTCGCCCAAGCCTGCTCAAAACTGTGACTGACAATTCCCTTCTTCCCAATCAGTGGTGGCAGTTGTGGCGGGGAGCATTAACTGCCTCTTTGAGATGTATAGCTAAAGGGTAAGGAATGCACCTCTCCCCCAACTAATCGGGCTGGGAGGGGGCGGTCATAGTTTTGAATGGGCTCATAACTAATCAACAGTTGTTGAGTATATCTATAAAGAACAAAAAATGATCAGCGCCAGTGGCAAAAGTGCAAATGAGCTACTAAGCACTAAGGATATATAAATATATCTAATAAATAAGTACAACAATGATGTGCCGAGCTATAAAAAAAAAAATCATATACAGACAACCTAGCAAAAAAACAATATGTCCAGACTGTCTGGTGAGCTTACAAACCTAAACAATATATGAAACAAAGTGAATAAAGTCCACACAAAAACAACCAAGAAAAAGTCCAGTGTATAATACAACAATATAACAATACAGAGACCCCTAGCAAAGTCACGTGTGAGACGTAACGTACATAGGGCGGAGCATTCGCCGTCACCATCTCAGCTGGGCTAGACGGATGGGAGTGCCGTCACTTCTATCCATCCCACACATAGTGTCATTCGGTTCATTTTACGCTGTTTTTCATCTGCTATATTGTGAATACCTGTTCATTTTTAATAAATTGTGTCATGCTGGATGATACGTGCTATGTCTCCTGTATCTACTTCCTCTTAACATGATATCGATGCCCGCGGTCCCGAGAGGATCCATTTGTCATCATCTATATGGGCTTCCCTCCCCTATTTAAGAAGGGTTATGTGTGTCGAGACCTGCTTTGTGGGTTCATTCCCTCAGGTGAGCACCTGTCCATCATCTATTCCCACTGGGTGGAGGTGAAAGTTTCAGTTAGAACTTTGTAGTTGCTGCAATCCAGAAGATCTCATTCATTGTGGTGGACTACCCTCTGCAGTTTTTTTTTCACTTATTCATTACTGTTATACACTGGACTTTTTCTTGGTTATTTTTGTGTGGACTTTATTCACTTTGTTTCATATTGTTAAAAACAGATATTGAAATATGTATGTGTGAACCTTAAATGATGATTGATTTTCTATATTTTAATCTATCCAAGTTTGGAGATTCAGTTTTTTACTGTACTGCTGATTTTGAGTTTACAATTGGTAATCAATCAGTAAGCCTGACAGGCAGACCTAAGTATAGTTGAAACAGTTGTTGGGAATGCCCAAAGAAGACTTGGCCTTTAAAATGAGTTTGAAGAATAAACCACATTACTCAGGACATAGACTATGATGCCCAAAATGGGATAGAAGGAGAACACATGACTCAGCTACTAGAGTATGGCACTCCCTTATGCTAATCAGAAAGACTTTTAAGGTAAACATCACATAGGTTATTTTAAAGTAAAAGCATGGATAAAAGGATGAGGGATGTTCCTTGAAGGGGGACACATTCACACACTCACACTCACACACTCATTCACACTACAGACACACACACATGCACAGCATCACACAGACACACCCACACTCACATTGAATAGACAGACACCTGTTAGGATTATTTTTACTTACTAACTACACACACGTTTCTTAAGCATCTTATAGATTTCTGCTGTAAGATATACTATATTTTGTAATCATCAAGCATCTTATAGACTCATTCTGTAAGATATACCATATCCTGTAATATTTTGTAACTTTAAATTAAACACATTCTGAACTTTATGCAACAACGTAAACAATCATCTATTATTGAACTTTTCCACCCTATGCTTCGAGAAAAGGAATATGACATAAAAAATCATATTTCGTGTAATTTTCTTACACATATAGATACGATTTTTTTATAGCTCGGCACATCATTGTTGTACTTGTTGAGTATATCTAAATCCCAAACTTTTTTGTTCTAGTTTTGAACAGTGTGTGGAAGCATACACTTTATGGAAGCACACACTCTATCCAAAACAAGTTTTGGCTTTAGGCACACTAGCTAATCTGCTCTGATTCTAGTGGCTAGGCTACACCTGTCCATATTTAATGCAGTAGCAAATATCTAGAAGCAAGTGTGGCAAATTTGAGTCATATCAAAACTTACTTTAGGATAAACATTGCAGGCAATTTCAGTATGTTCATTGAGAAATGGTCAAAATTCGCTCAGTATACAGCCAGCTTAAAAGGGAAGTCTCTCTAACGGTGAAGTAAACATAATATACAAATGGCAGAGGATATAATTTTTCTCTAGAAAGCTATCCAAAAATAGCTGTATTAGAATATAATATAGAATATGACATTTAATATATTATTATAATATCTATTAAAAAAAATCTACATTGTGATCAGGACAATGACCCTCTATTGTTGGTCACTATGTGGGAAAGCTCTTACCATTGAGCTACTACGGGTGAATTGGAACACATTGAACTGCTATCAACTGTTTGCGTCTCACCAGGCTGTGTACAGATCTCATCAGGGCTGCGTTTGCGTCTCACCGGGCTCGCTGGGCTGAACGATCTCCTGCCGTCTTCGGGGCTGTTTGTTCAGTCTGCGGCTTTCCTTGGCTGTGCCTGCTCCGGGAAGGAGGCGAAGGAGATATGTGACCGGACAGGCACTGCCAAGGACAGCTACCGCCAGGTCCCCAGCAGACTGGTGAGGTTCACACAAGCGCGAGACCTCGACAGCCGATCTGTTTTTTAAAATTTAAAGGGCCGGTATGGGCCTTTAGTATCGGGGCATTCTCAAGAGTACAAGTACTCCTGAAAATGCCCAGTATCGGTCCCGATACCGGCACCAGTACCGGGACATCCCTAGTTTTAATATTTAAATAAAAATTATATTTGAATAACAATGCAATTGTTTTGGTACCAATAAAGCCTGGCCTCTTTGGTCAAAAAATAGTGTATGCCTAACAGATGTGGTGACTTGACCCACCTCTTAATTCCATTATCTATTGCCTTATGATGTCAAACTTATCAGGCTGACAGAAAAAGAGAGAACTTTCTGAGATGTTGTTGAGCATCGGATGTTGACCGGCCATCCAAAATATCGATAACCGCTAGAGGGAGATTCGGCAAAAATGTATATGTAATACAATAAACTGGAAAGTCACAACACATCAAAATAACTTTCAGGTAACAACCCAAAACCTGTATGCACAGAAAATACAATGCAATCTGCTGTCAACCTGAAGGCTCTGACATTACATGTAACAATCCCAAATAAGTTATTACCCAGATAGGCAGAGGTGTTGCTTTCTGACTTTACCAATAACTTACATCATGGTGTAGAAACAAAGAAACTTGGCATTAAAACTTCAAGCAAACTGTGTAACATTACCCTTTTCACGGATTCTGTAGAACATTTCTTCTTCATTGTTCTCAGTAAAAATTCAGGCATATTATTTTCAATGTCCTCTCGTGTTCCTGTCTTGTGTAGGACTGCAGCTAGCAAGGATATGACCTAAACCAAGAAGGTACATTTCAATTTTAGTGTGATAAGACATTATTATACGTTTGGTCTACACTGTTTGCCAGGCTGGGTTGAACTATAAGCTATTGAAGAAGCCAACCAGGGAGGCAACAGCCTGACAACTGCCACACAGTTCGCCCCTCTAGCCTAAGCCAGCCCTCTCTCTAGGTGGAAAAAATACTTGGTGATTGACAGACTGTCACTGGAAAGGATATCTAAAAAACATCACAGCCAGTATTTTTTAACCACTGTGCCCTTGAAATAATTCTCAAGCCTCAGGCCTTGTTCATACCAAATGCAGAGCAGATCCGCTCAGGTTTCTGCACACGCAGTGCAGTGGGTTGTGCCGCGTTTTTGATGCGTTCCGGGACGTTTTTGGTTAAAAAAAAAAAATCTTTTTTTTTTTAGTTAAACCACT